>NW_017257295.1:1340159-1345829 GCF_001594055.1 Mycetomoellerius zeteki
GTCGTACGACGAAAATCGGATGCAGTGTGAATCCAGCATATGATACGATCAATGTAGATTGGCAATTTTTTAGAATTTAGAAATTCTTTTCAAAAATGCCATCCCTCTAAACTTACCGCCTTCATATAGATTAGCCTAAGTGCTAATACGTCATAGTCGATCCAGTTAAATAAATCATTGCGATTTATTAAATTTTTCTATTGTTATCAAAAAGATGATAAATCAGATTAAATAGAAAATAAGTATTTTAGAATTACTTAATACAATATCGACGTAAAAATGTTGCGATCTATTCGCTATCGTTATATATTATAGATACTTGCCTTTTTATTAAATTGGGTGCATTCAGTACTACAACTGCTCACTGAGCTCTCAGTGAGCGCTTGCATCTTATTGGCATATTCCGTTAGAACTAAAAATATAGACCAAACAGATATAAGAGCTCACTGAGCGCTCAGTGAGCAGTTGTGGTACTAAATGCGCCAATTGACAAAATCGGAGCAACTGTCGCTCGTTGCGAATGCGCCTGTAAACAGCCCGTAATTACGTAGTTATATCGCAAACAAGAAACGGCGGACTAGAACCATTTCTGCTCAGTCTGTGCTATGTAAATGATGTCGCAGTAACTTACGAGAAACGAGTTTCTTATTGTTTTTATTAATATTACGATTCTGAGTGAGAACACATTTCTCAAGAATGGCGCAGTATCTGAAAAAAGGTGCGTACAACCTATACTGATGTTTATCAAGTACGATCACGTGTCGCTCGAGAATCGAGAAATCGTTCGGCACGTTAAAGGTGTCCGAAGGGTGGTGGTGGAGGTGGCGATCATGTGCGCCGCCATTTTATTCAATTCCGTCGTTCCGGCCGTGCGACTGACTACGACGGAACGGTAGAATGAAATGTTATAATGGCGAGTGCGTCTATTCCGCATATTTGATGTCGCGATAAAGTTGGGCGTACGCGTCCGCCTTATCGGTTATCCTGCCAAGATTTCAACTCTCGCGGGCGTTCTCGTCAGGCCGTCGTGCCGCCGGCTCGGCCTACGAATAAGTTGCTCCGTTATTGAAGGTCGCAACGTGCCGACGCGTTACGTATGTGAATCATACTCCGAGTTATGGAGAGGTGCGACTCGAGTAACACGCGATAATCGCGTTACTCACATCAATTCCGCGACACGCTACATTCCGGACACACGTGTTACGACACCCGCGCTCGTCTCGGCGATACGGACATACATTTTTTACGCAATTTCGCCATTGTCGCGTAAATCCTCGCGTGCGTATATACCTTTGCACATATCTGCGCGTGCTGATTTCTTCATATAATATGATATCGAAGCGAGCATGAAGGTAACCGTGTGCTTCGACAACGTCAGGGTGGTGGTCCCATGCGGAGATGGAAGTCTACTGGTCAAGGATCTAATGCATGAGGCCATCCTGAGATACAAAAAGGCCACTGGAAAAAATGATAACACCTTGACCATCAATAGTCTGTCTTCGTTGACTGGAGGTGGTTTGTTGGATCCAGATGACAGACTGTGTGACGTAGCAGACGATAGAGAACAGATCGTCGCTCACTTTGCCAGCTCCGATGTCAATCACGTAGGTGGAGATGGTGCAAGCTCGGTTGGCACCAACAGTCCTGACTTTTTCCATAGAGATGGCAAGGAGCAAGGTTATCCAATCGATATTCATTCCTCTGTGTCTAGTAGTATTAAGAGAGAAAGTGCCAAGCGTTTGTCAATGCACGCATTGTCAACGAGAGAACCTTCTCTCACAACGTATTCTGCTCAATCTCTACCAAGAGAGTCTCGACGTAGGGAACCTTTAGGTCAAGATTCTAAAGCTTCGTACGAATTTGGCAATAACATCGAATCTGGGAATCAAGAGGTGCGAGAAATAGTGATAAAGAATGAAGCAGGGCCACTGGGGCTCCATGTGGTGCCATGTTACGACTTATTAGGCAATGATCAAGGACTTAGAGTCGAAGGTATCGAACCAAATGGTCGCATCGCCAGAGATGGACAAATTGATTTACACGATAATATTATAAAAATAAATGGTCATAATTTGTTGCATATACCATTTCCAAAGGTCCAAGAAATTTTTAGAACATGCATGAATGATCCCTGCCTACAAATTTCCATTGTTAAACATAAGAAGAAAGCGAGGAACGAAAAATCTTTGCATAAAAACCATGGGAATACCAGTGGCGGATCGGAGAAAACCGAAGGTGATGAGAATATCAAGAGACTTCAATGCAGTAACTATAATCTTTTACAGACTGCGAACACTAGAAAAATTGGACGGATGATAGAAATAGAATTAGTAAAAGGAGGTAACGGTTTAGGATTTAGTGTTACCACACGTGATAATCCTGCTGGAGGACATTGTCCCATATATATTAAGAATATATTACCAAAAGGTGCTGCGGTAGAAGATGGCAGATTGAGATCAGGTGATAGATTGTTAGAAGTAAATAATAAGGAGATGACGGGCAAAAGCCAAGCAGAAGTCGTGTCATTGCTCAGAAGTATTCCTGCTAGTGGTAAAGTAAGGATGGTAGTATCACGTCAAGAGGAAATTTCTTCAAACATTCCAGATTCTCAGGGTATTGCGACATCTGCTCCTCCGACTGCTGAAATAATGGATAATTCAAAATATTGGAGCGCATTAAATAGATCACCAGCAAAAAAGAATGACGTACAAGATAAAGTGAGCACTCACAATTACGAGAAGTGCACATATAAACCAATTAAGTCCTCTGAGGATATTGTTTTATCTCCACGGAAGAATCGTGTGATAATGAACTTAGATATACCAGTACATGATTCCGAAAAGGCTGGTTTAGGTGTTAGTGTTAAAGGCAAAACCAACAGTTCTGATGATAACACTAACATGGATTTAGGTATTTTTATAAAAAGTGTTATCCATGGAGGTGCAGCATCCAGGGACGGTCGTTTGCGGACCAATGATCAATTGCTCAGAGTTAACGGCGTATCTTTGTTGGGATTATCTAATTCTGAAGCAATGGAGACTTTAAGGAGGGCGATGCTTAACACAGACAGCTCAATAACCGGTGTGATTAATCTTATAATAGCTAGGAGGGTATCATCGTATGATACAAATGAGAAAAATACTGTAGATAATTTACAATCTCACCGTAAACCAGAATCTGTTAGTAGCATATACATATCGGATTCTACGAAAATGAATGACGGCATAGTCAAGGAGAAAAACACTTTAAATTCTCAAACCGATGTATTGGATAATGGTGGATTATTATCTTGTGTAACAGCTTCGCCATGGAATCCTGTCATTGATAGACTAACAGAGCAATATAGCAAGAGTAGTTTAAGAAATGAAAGTTATTGTCTTGCTACCAATAAGACATGGATAGAACCTATTAATAATGTAAAGAAAATTATAGGAACGCGCGACGATCGGGTTGAAGCAGTATTGTTAGAAGAATCTAACAACGATAGCTCTCAAGGAAATGACGCCAAACGAAATGCCGAGGATAAAGACAGCCAATATTCCGGAGATCCTACGTACGACAGCCAGTTATCTTTGGAAGAATTAAATTCTTCGTCAAATAAGTTTTCTCGTGATGCTCTTGGCAGACAGAGCATGTCTGAGAAACGGCACGCAGCACTCGACGCTAAAAACACAGATACCTATAAAAGAAACAAAAAATTACGTGAAAACAGAGAAAATAAAAACGCGGATCAAGTCAATCAGAAATCAACTAGCCAAACAAGCAATCACTCAAGCGATTTAGGAGATTACTCGAAAAGAAGCAGCAAGTCGAACAATTTTGAAAAACATTCAAGTAAAGGGGCCTTAGCTGGAAATATAAGTGCCGACAACAACGTGAGACACCATGAAAAGTCTGTTGATGTTGCTCAATCGGAATATATGTATACTATACCCGGATGCAATAATAAGTTTCTTTCGCCAAAAAAACATTGGCTCGTAGACGATGTACATGATGAAGTTACAAGTAGCAATAATATCAAAGACGAGCGAGAAGGTTTTTCGAACAGTCGCGGAGATGTGAAGCAAGCTTCTCTTAATTCAGCATTGGATGACCGATATAAGCGGAAGAAAAACGGTCTTCGATCGATACTTCGATTAAACAGAAATAGGAAATCACTTAATTTTGGGGATAGCATAGAAGCAAGGCACGAAACTAGTAATTACTGTAGCGGCAGGATCAGTTACATCGCATAAATGCAAAGAAAATATGCAAAATAAATTTTCATAAGTAAATAATATATATATATATATATACACATTATCGCGCATCTGCAAATATATACACATTTTGCATATATAAAAATATATATTTTATCTATATATATACGATCTGTTCCAAAGTGCCTTATATCATTAAAAGAAAATAAATAATTCTGTATATATATGATTTTGTACTTGTCTTTAATTGATACGGATCATGTACTTACTACGATATAAACATTATACATGTAATTTATGTGACACCGGAATTAAATAATTAATAGTTCCAAAAGAGGAATTATATTCTCTTGGTAAATCGGTTCAAACTTCCGAAATACATTTTCGTCGTTCTCATCGATTTAACTGTACCTGTAATATCTTAAATTCGTAACAAAACGTTAATTAACATCGAGGATAAATATTGTAAAAAAAGTCAGAAAAAATCATGGTGGTAGGTATAAACTTTTAATTGATCGACTTTCTTTTTTCGTAGTTAATTTTTGATAATAATTTAACGATATTGCTTTATTATGTGTTTCAGCATTTCAGATTACTCCAAACACAATCCTTTATCAGCAGAAGCGTTTTCGAAGCAAAATTAATATACAAAGACCCAGAAAGACGCATTATTTCAGAGCATTGGTAAACAAATTTTTGACGCCTTTTTACCCGATCAAAAATGAAGACAAAAAACCAGAGGAATTATGCTACACAGCAATAAGAACTACGAACAAGAAGAAAGAGATGGAATATAATCCTTACCAAAGAATAATAGCACGTGATGTCCGCAATTGGTTTGACAATTCCAAAATGATTGCCGTTTGCCATCAGAATTCTATGACAACAGAGGATGAGTTTGAACTAGCAGTTCCATTGAAGAAATTAAATATGTACTATAAACGATATAGCAATAAGATTATGAAATTAGCATTGACGGATTCACCTTACATGGCAACAATGCCGTTGTATTCGTCGAAATTCTGCATTATATTTGGTTCTGACATAAATGTCGTTGGCTTTGAAAAAATTATTAGAAAGTTTCCACAAGTTATTCTATTAGGTAAGTAATTTTAAAGAGCATTAAAATAAATGATACTAAATTTATCTATTTTTTTTTATAGCGGGTATACTAGAGGGACAAGTGTTGAATAAGAAGGACTTTTTGAAATACGGTAAAATAGATCTTACATCAGCGCGGGTTCATCTTGTTCAGGTGTTACAAAGTGCAGGCGGTAACAACTTGAATCAGCAGCTCACGCATCATCAGTCCACATTAGTTACTCGATTAAAACAGATCGGTACAGATAAAACAACTTCCGACGAGAACGAAGAATCGGTGCCTGTATAATTGCAAAAAATTGCTTGTATCGATAATTTATTATATAGTAGATTTATCGAAAGCTTTAAGTAAAGTACGATTTATTTCCCT
>NW_017257295.1:1345840-1358684 GCF_001594055.1 Mycetomoellerius zeteki
CCCTACACTTTGTATTTGCGATAAAAATAAGAAACATTGATATAAAGTTAGGTGTGTTCCTTTTTTTATTAGAATCTTACTTTCAATCCTATGAAGGACGGTGTCGCGATAAGATTACAATCATTGAGCAAGCAGCGTATAATTTCTATTGCATACTGATTTATCGGGGTCCGAGCTTATATTAAACGTGCGTATAAAAGATCTTCGCATATCTCATCGAGTCCAAGAATTATCGTGTCAATATGAAAGCATATAATATAAAAGCATTCTAGGACATCTTATTATCATCATAAACTTCCTATTTGCCTATTATTGTAGTTGTAATTTAATGGCAGTAATTGCAACGGGGATGACACTTAACTCCATTTTCACCACATCTGCAACCACCGGATGAGTCCCCTTTACCCTGCGACAAGCAATAAGTATGATCAATAAAGTCATAAAACATGTCATTAATATTTAACAAATCTCGTTAGAATCTATATAATGTCTCAAAGACCCTAATAAATTACAGAAAATAAATTAATATTTACTCCTGGACCCCAACGCGGTCCTCTGGTTACCCAACATATCTCCGTTTTACACATAGAGCAAACCAGCCAGTCGCAACCCCATTTTTTCATAAGAACAACGGCACACGTGGGACATGCAAGTGCCTCTCCTCTATCAACCATCTCTTTGAGCATTGCTGCTGTCCTTCTAGATTCCTGATCAGTTTCTTTTGAAAGTTGCAATTCTTGCTGATATTGTTTGCAATTCTTCCCAGTATGAACAACCTTTGAAATCAAAGTTTATATATTGTATTTTATCTTGAAAATCCACTTTCTAAATTTTTTGAAGTAGAATTTCACTCAAAAAATGTGAAAATTGGACCAGTCTTGAAAAAGTGTGACTTAATTTTCAATCTTTAAGAGTGACATTTCAGAGTAAGATTTTTTAAGTAAGACTCACTCTAAAATTTTAGAGTATGTGTGTTTATTTTATAAATTGATCTTTCATTTATCAGTACCAATTAAAATACAAAACAAATACCAATTAAAAATAACGTAGCATCAATATTATAATTTCATATTCAACAATATAAATATTATGTAACACATATCTTACATAATTACATTGACAGTGTTGAGTATTAAATTATAACATTGATGTTATGTTACTTTTAATTGATGTTTACTGAATTTAATTTTTAAGTATGTGCTTTGCTAAATACATTCTGTACTGCAATATGCTATGAGAAAAAAGAGAGATGTATAGAATTTTTAAACATTTTTTCTTAATTAAGTATCATGTCGATTTTAATAACAGTATTATGTCAATATTTTGCACTCGTAATTAAAATGAGAAACAGTAAAATGAAAAACTGTATTGAAATGAGAAACAAAACAACACAGAGAAAGAATACTGTTTCTTGCTGTAAATTTGCGTGTATATATATTTTTAAAAATAGCCTTTAATTATCATTTCAATTCATTATACATATATCTTTAATATTGGAAATAAAACATGGAATTTTAGTATTGTACTGTTTGTTGATATCGCATATCAATTTCACACATCGATTAATAGTAATATTTTTACATCCATCGTACATACATTTCCATTATTCGGTTTTTTAAATTTATCTCTGTATTTTTCGATAGATATGAGTGACACTCACCTGACAGGTAAGACAATTATTAGCTTTACACACAGGACATAAAAAATTATTCACGTCATCGTCGTAAATGCACCAACCAGGACAGTCTGGTGTCTTGCAGTGGAAAGCCTTGTTTCCGGCGTTGTTCTCTGCTTGCGCGATCGACTTCGCGAGATGCTGCTGATAAACTTCCGGCTCGACGAGCTAAATGTAAACAATAATAGAATCATCGCAAATTTTATTAAAACTTCGCTCGGATAATCTTAAACAGAAACTTACCGCCTTGATCTCACGTTCTTGAAGGGTTGATTCACACGTATAGTCGGAGTCTCTGTATGGACATTTCACTTCCGCTTCTTCGCAATACGCGATCGTATTGGCGATACATGGCCTTTGAATATACAACGAAAATTCATTATACGCGGAAAGTAACTCATGTTTGTTTTGATTAATAAATAAACAAATGAAAAATATAATTGGGCTGGGCCATCATGCGTTTTTTTCTGTGAAGTTTGCTACATGATAAATCTAGGATATTCGTGCATGCGATCGTAGTGCGTCTTCCGGAAACGCTAGCGTAATTGTCGCATTAGTAATGTGCATGAATCAGCTTATTATAGAACAGATAAATATATCTGTGATGCATCGCAATTTAATATCTAATGTATATCTATCTAGACGCTCGAACTAGCTAAATACATTTCGCTATAAGATAAATTAGAATCGATACAGGTGATTCCAGAGAGAAATGACTCATTGAATTCAGGGTTATATAAGTTACATAAAAAAGTAACGAAGTTACCTTTTTCGTTATTTTTTTTTACGTAATTACCTTTCCTAATGAGTAACGGTAATAGTAATTAAATTACAATTTTTAGTAACGAATAACGAAATTTGAAAGTTATTATTTCGTTACTATTTCATTATTATTTCGTTACTTCGTTACTCGTTACTTTTAGCTTTTTCAGTGAGTAACGCGTAATGATGACAGGTTACTTTTCCAGCCTTAGCATAACCTTAGCATTTAGTTAGCATTACCGTCATAAAAAATTGCAACGTCATTATCAAATTGTTTATTATAAAAAGTAACGAGAAAGTAACTTTTAATAACCCTGATTGAATCGATAGCGAATCGACATCGAAATGATAATTTTGACATCAATCGACGTCTAATTGACGGTCATTTCTCACTGCGTTCTAGCGAACAGTTTATACAATTGAGCGAAAGTGATCTATTGTAGATTGTATCTTTGTACAGAGGAAGCACCTATGCAAAAGCACGATACTGCACTATACTGAAATTGGTTCCCGTTCTTAACGGATTAAACAGTAATTAAAGCTGGGATGTGAAGATTAAAGGGTTCTACCTGCAGAACATGTGTAAACAATCCCTTAGAATTACACCTTCTCGTGGACCATATGTAACGAAGCATATTGGGCACTCGATTGGCTCGGAATTTGGAATGACATCCCAGTTCTCCAACGATATCAGTTCCTCGTATCGTCCTATCTTGATGTCTTCCGACATGTTCGTTTCCGCTGTTTCTTGCTATTGTTGTATATAAGCATACAAAACGTACATTACATATCTTCCTCTTTGATCAATATGCAGCTAATAGATAAACAAATGAAAATTAAAAACACTACGAATATTTAATAAATTAAATAAACGAAACTAACATTTGTGTGAGATAATACATCGATGCATTCCCATAAACATAATACAGTATAACTAAACTGAGCATTCTCCAAAATTCGAGGAGTGAGGGCAAAACTTGGGTAGAAAAGGACGCACACATTGTGGACCAGGTGCATGCACGAAACCAGCAGCATTTTTTACCATGATAAAAAAAGCTGCACAACGACGTTATAACGATAACGAAACTTGCATTAAGAGTTACGGAATAGGGCTGCAGGACCACAATAAGTGCGTCCTTTTCTACCTGAGCTTTATCCCCACTACTTGAATGCACAGTCGAGATACTATGTCTATGGTATTACCCATGGGCGTCCACAAGATTTTTTTTTTTAAGGAGGGGCAGTTTTGCCACACGTAACGAAAAAATGTTCAAATATTTCCTTCCTTGGTGACCCTATAATCTCTACAGTGTGCAAGTGTCGAGTTAATGACTTTTTTTTATCACTTATTCATTTCTAATGTGTCCACCTTTTATTTTTTAGTTAAAATCTTCCTCACCATGACAAGGTAGGTGCATGTCGAGGAAGATATTTCGTTTTTTGGGGTTATTTTTTATTTTTTTTTGTATCCTGATGAAAAAATTTCGCTGAAATTATTTTACGTTTTGGAACATTTTTCAGCAAAATTTCAGCATTTTAGAAAAATTTCAATTTAATTTCAGCGATTTTTAGTTGAAAAATTCATTTTCAGCAAAATTTCAGAAAAATTTTAACAAATTTTCAGCAATTTCGCTGAAATGTTTCAAAAAGTAGAATAATTTCAGCGAAATTTTTTCACCAGGGTATTTTTATATTTTTAAATTTTAACCCCGTCAACGCGCGCTTTTATTCAACACGCGTCTCTCGATCAGGGGGAGAGGCAAATGCCCCCCCTTGCCCCGCCCGTGGACTCCCATGTATTACCTCATGTTCATTTGTTGTCGACATTATTTTATCTGTTTCTTTGATTTCTTGTTTTTCTTCAATTGTCTGCAAAATTTCCATTGGTGGATCTTGTGGCAATTCTTCAGGAACTTCCTCTGCTGGCTGTGGCTTGTTCACTTGCGCTGCATTGTCGATATGCATTGCAACACTATCTACAATATTGCAGTATATCATAATTTATAATTAACAATAAGTAGAGATAGCATAAAAATATTCCATTTAATAATTAATTGTATAAATACATGTATCTATAATAATAAAATAAATTTTTATATAATATAAAATTTCACGTTTAGAATAAAGGATTTTGAAATAAAAAATGCCGAATAGATTTTTGTTTACTGAGGAATCATATTCAATCGAATGAATCAAATTTACCGGGTGCTACGAGATAAAGAAACACCGGTGAACCATCCACTGCGTGTAACTCGTTGAGAGTGGCCTCGTCGTGATCAGCCAAGTTTTTCCCAATGATCCATCGCTGCACGTTCGTGGGTATCTCAAACTCCGTATGTATCTTTGTCTTCAGCTCGGCTACCGTCATTCTCGTCGGCAGCTGTTATCACAGCCCGGTCCATGAAACGTTTTGTTTGCATATCGAGCAACCGTCAGTATCGGTTACTTACCTGAAGTGGTATGGGCCCTTGGTGAGCGAGTTTATCTTCGATATACATATTGACTTTAATCGACTGATCCTTCAAACGCGCCGCCGAACGCTGTCGTATCACGGAACAATGGATTTTGAGTCTTGCCAATTCCTTCGCTAATCCCGCCGCTTGCTGATGATGACCCGACGCGATGGCCCCTTCCAATTTTCTTAGTAATCGATTTATAGCCAGAGTATTCATGTTTCTCGCTGTTGAATTATCGTCTGCAATAATAACAACATTATGGAATTTTTTCAATAATTAAAAAAAAATACTAAAAGCAAATTAATTAGAAACAGTTTATTCTTTTGAAACTTTCAAAAGTAGATTTCTTTCCAAAGTAAATTTAATAGAGATTATTTATTAGCATATTTCTTCATTTTTTAAATTTTCTTTATTTAAATTGAATAATTGAAGCAGATATTTTGTTCTCTAAATAGACAATTTTTTAAATGAAACTATTATTTTAGCAAATATAAGTTGCGAAATTACCTTCATTTGTAAGCTCATCATTGTTCAACATGATCTTACTCTCATTTGCAATATTGGATTGCTCTTCAGGATGACTGCTTTGCAAAATATCTTTAGATGTCGTCGGATCCGATTGTTGTTTTGGCGATATGGGAGGAACGTGAGTATTTGCGTATAGCGATGGTTCTATCACATTGGCATAAGCGTTTTCCTTGTACACCTTCGTAGTCTTCATAGCTTCTATCTCAGCGAAATCGCGTGGTCGTATCAGTTGGAAAGTATTCTTCACAAGAACCGAACCCTTGCCAGAAGTCTTGTAGAGTACATTCTCATGTTTCCATCCCGATGTAGACGGTCGTTCGGCGGAAGTGGAAGGTTGATTTAATCTACGGATGTTTCCACTGGTTTGCGCTGACGAGGATACCTTTTGCTTATCTGTCTCGTAATCATTCGACGTTGTCGCTGTCCTCGTCGTAGCAATGTAGGTCTTGTTTGTAGGTACGGGCGAGCGCTTCTCAACCTTTTCGAGAACATCGTTTGACACAGTCTTCTTCGACTTAGGCCGTTTCGGTAACGAGTGTTTCATTTCCTTCAGCATCTCCTTCAAATCCGCAGTAATTGGGTCCTCGATGGTATTGAGAGCGGTTAATTTTGTCTTACTGGACTTCGTCTTCTGGTCTGAATCAATCAAACGCGACGTTCCCTTGTCTTGCATCGATCTTTCCGGCTGTATCGTCAATCTCATTTTACCATCCTTCTCGGCTTCCACAAGGATATCGAGTACTTTGGCCACTTTGCTCGATACAGCTTCATCCCCTGGAACTTTGTCTCTGACATTGTCAGATTCGGCTACTGCAGGTCTCCGTTCGATGAGTTTGAACTCTCTAGAACGCAACTGTCGGTCGATCTCGTTGAAAATGTCCGAAAATTCCTTCTCCCCCTCCGCTTTTTCTCTGAAGGGATCAAACGCGGTTTCTGTACTTCCAGGTAAGTTACGAATACGAGAAAGTAGAAATTTTCTTCTTGTTTCGTTATTCAATCTTGGCGATTCTTTGTCCTTCGTTTCTTTGACAATTTCCTGCCGCGATCTAATCTTTTCTTCTGGAAACGTGATATCCTTCTGTGCAGTTAAAGACTCATTCGCGCGATTTGCAGCGAGTTGACTTTGTAAAAATGATATTCTACTAGATGCGTCCTTCATCAGCTGATCATTTTGTTCCTTGCTAGAAGTAATTTTGATATCTACTGACTTTACATCCGTGTTCGTTGATTCAGTTCTATTTTTCGATAATTTCTGTTGCGGCAAGAAGTACCTGGAAATATCTTTATCAACGCGGACGCTTTGGCCGAGATCTTGTTGCACCGAGAATCTCTGATTCCTCCAATCACCGATTTGTTCGAATCTGTCGTTTCTTGTTGCATCGCGATCAAACTTATAACCTGATTGATCCCTTTTAGCAAAGAAATTAGCGTTGACCGTGACTTTAGTGATATTGCTGATGGCATTGAATTTTGAGATTAACGCACGCGTGCCTCGTCTAGGCGATGAACTCTCAATCGCCGAGGTAACCATGTCCTGAACTAGTTCTTCGTTGACGTCATTCCTTTTTTCGAATTCTTCAGTAAATTTTGACGTCTTTAACAACATCGACGCCCGTGCTCGAGCCTGCTCTTCCTGTACGATCGCCGCCGCTTCTTTATCTAGCTCGCTGATGTTCGTTAAAATAGACAAGCCGGATCTTCGTTTAGCCTCCTGTCGTTTCCTGTCGTCGTTCTGTCGTTCGCCGCGATGAAAAAAGTTTAACCTTGACAGGGAAGCGTCAATGGAATAACTTGGAGAAGAATTTATATTTGTTCCGACACATTCCTCTTTCATTTCGGCGGATGTCATAGGGCTGCGAAAGACGGTGCCTCTTTTGGATGATCCAGAGTCACGAGAGTGCTCGAATACGCTACGCTTGTACCAAGGTCGAGGCATGTTCAGGGTACTAATTGGACTCTGTGCTCTTTCTTGCAGGATCGTCACGTTGGACGCTTCTGCGTCGCTATTGTTGTTTTTCGCGGTTTTTGGACTGCCACAAACTTCCTTCTTTGACAGTAACATACCACCCTGAAGGATTAGTGTATCGTTACTGATCGATTGCCCTTCATCGACATCCTTCCGCACTTCTACTTCCATGCTGTCGCCATCGGTGACAAGCTTTGACTGTTCCACAGTCACTTTCTCAGGAGGTCGCGGCGCCCGTCGTTTGCGTCTATTGCTGTTCCTTGGCGGTGTTTCGCGTGCATTGACCTCCACGATCTTCGCAGCACCAGGAGGATTGGGTGCTTTCCGTTTTCCCTTTACGTGGACCCGTCGCCGCGTGGACCCATTGACTCTCGCGCTCTCATCAAATCTTCTCGACGAATCCAATAAATTCTTTTCAGTTGTCAGAAAGTTCCCACAGGAGCTGAAGGTCGTGGTTGGTTGCAAAGAGTATCTGGCGGTGATGTCTTGTCTCCTAGAGTGTACATTAATCGGTAACGTGCAGGCGGCGGCCGACGACGCGTTGTTTTCTTTGTTACCCAAGTATACTTTCGAGGCTCCGGCAGCGAACGGACCAACTTCAGCTGCTTGCTTGAGTATATCCAAAGACAGCACGTTGCAACGGCCCAGAGTTCCCGTGTGAAATGCGAAACTGCGGACCGTGGTAGTACTGTAAAAGGTATTCACGCTTTCTACGCTGGAGTAGACGCTGCTACGTCGTCGGACAATGCCATCGTCGTCCGGCCTCGCGCTCGTTCTCCGTCGTTTCTCCACGGTTGAATCGCGATTTCGCTTGAACCACCTGAACAGGGAGAACCTGCCGCTGTTACTCCCGCTACCACCGCGTGTCAGGGAAGCCGTTTCACCATCGACAGCACTACGCGCTACCACACCGTCGATGAGACCGGACGTTCTTCCTCTACGATCGTCGTTCGGTACTCCATTGAGGGATGCGCTCGTCTCGTTGCTGTATACGGTTTGCTGTACCATTCTTAGTCTTACTCACTCTCTCACATATTCCGAGGCACCGCGCCCCGCCTCAGCCGCCACGCTGCATAGTTCTTTATTTAGATTCACCCGAAACGTGGTTTTAAGTTCCTTCCAGTTTCTGCTATACACGAACGCCAAAAATTTCGACGGAGCAATCGAAGAGTCTCCCAACGACAGTCATGTCCGCCGAATAGACATTTCGTTGTAGAACCCTCTTCCTCTCGCTCTTCTTCTCATCCGATCTTCGTTCTCTCGTATTTAACTGGCAGCTCCTAATTCATCCGTGTCGAGAATCGTCCATTGCAGACTTCAACGAACGAAAGTGTCAGCTGCATCGCGACGACGACGTCTCTTCGGGCGACGACATACGCGTGCACGCGCGCGGACTGTATATCGGCGGATTTTGCGGCCGAATCGCCCGTAGTCGATGCCGAACCGGCGACAAAGATACTCATGTCGGTAAACTATTAATAGATCGGGCGGTCTCTCTCTCGCGGCGGGGTTATTTTCAAGTCCACTTTGCACACCGCGCGCCACCGGCCAAAATCAAAACAGAGAAATACGGGCTAACGTGCGCGTTTTTTTAATGCGGCTTCGTGAAAAAAATACCATTGTGTGGTTATCTCGGATTTTAGTCGACGTTGAAATGTTTCCGATTGAAAGTGATACGCGATTCTGCACGCAGCATAGTTTCCGTTCTAATATTTTAACAACGGCCGTATCTGAAATATTTGGACTAATGGAAAAGTATGGGCGGGCGCGGCGGGAATGATGAATGATCCGGCTTAGCTTAGGAACTTAATAATATATGTTAACAATATCATATTGATCAAAATAATTATATAACATAAGCTATCGTGTGTTTAATTTATTCGTTAAATGTAAGTCTTCTTTGTATAGATTTTAAGATATTTCTTGTTAAAATATAGGGGGGGATTGTTAATAAATTTCAGATTAATTGTATTAAAAGTCCGAAAGTAATCGCGCAATTATATTTCTGAGACAAATTCATTTAAAGAATACATATATATGTATTAGTTTAATATAGCTAACTTTGATCGAAAGTAGCGCTTCTCTCGTATTTAATAAGATCTTTATTCATTACTTATCAATTAAATGTATGATCTAATAATTCTTAGCATTACAAAAGAGACGAACGAGAAATTATAATTTTTGTATCATATTTCACAAGCCTTACAGCTTACTAAAGATATATATTTAGTTTCTTTATTTTTATAATGTACATATTAATAGGTAGTAAGATCTTCAACGCGTTGAATAAACATTCTCTAACAGACTGTATTTGCATTACACGGTATTCACAATCGTATTTATTTTCGTAATAATTCTAAGCGTTATCTATGCTCGGTAGAACAACCCCAGTTATGCTGGATCTTAAGTTCGGAAGATCTTAAAATGTCTGATTTACATCGCCATGTCCATTTGCATCGCGGTGCATGTGCGGTATTATTTTTGGATTTGACTAATCCCGTGAGAGGGCATGGACTAGTGTAGCGATGACCAGACGCTACCTCTGTGGCAGCGCGTGACTCTTCTTCGTCGAGTGAGTCAGAGCGTGAATCCGAGTTTTGACAAAATTCCGAAAACGCGACAAACAATACAATGATCCCGAAAAGCTTTCTCTATGGCCTTGAAAAACCCACGCAACGCACACACGCGATTTTTTTAAGCCGATCGGATGCTGCCCCGCAACATGTAGGATTTCCACCGAAAATAAACTCGTAGTTTGCACATCACGCTCGCGGACTACGTTCTCTAAAAATACGCGGAACTTCTTGTAGAAGTAGCAGGCGTAGCGGTACTGTCGTTAGGTATAAGGAAATCTATGATATTTTCCACATATTAATTATTTTAAATTATTTAATTGTAAATTTCAATGATTTTTAATTATGTCATATAGACGATAAATAATATTTAGCAAGAATATTCATTCATTTCTTTTTAATTTAATAAGCCTACCTAAATGAAAAATGAGTGAATACGATATATTTGAAACACACACGGTAATATATAATCATAAATTTTAACTTTTTTATATTTGAGAATATTACATTTCTTGTAACTAGTAATTAATTTAATAATTATCTTTATATTGTAGTTACTTTATATTAAATTTATTCGTAAATATATAAGCTGACCAAAATAAAGTTCAATGAATCAGTAATTATTTCTTGCAATTGAAATATACATATCTTTATCCTCCCCCTCCTCCCTGATTATCATCACGTTCTATAAATGTCTGTACTAAGAAGAAAGCTAGAATTTCATTCATATTTAAACACGTCTTAATATTAATCCTATAATTTTGATTATAAGTGTATACATATATATTAATTTATTATAAATATTATAATATAGTCGAATGTTTAATAAATAAAATTATTTTGTAATATTAGAAATATATAAGATTCTTGTATTTAAAATAGCAATGCAAATAATTACAAAAAATGAACAGAATAATAACTGATAAATAATAACTCAGTACATTTTTAATAAATGTAACTGTAATGTTATTTTTCAGAATCGATAACTTCCAATCACTTGCAATGATTATTTTTTGAAAAAAAAAAACTGTAACTGTAACTAGTTACTTTTACAAAGTAACTTTCTCAATCTTGTAAATTTTATCGCATTTAACACGTTGACATATTGACTAAAAAATCTCTCTTCCCCTTCTCTCTCCTCTCTCCCTCTCCCCCCCCCCTCTCTCTCTCTCTTTTTCCCACATATGCATACGTTTGTTATATTGAATTTCTTCTATTTGCAATTATATGAAATATATTAATACAAATTTGTAAGAGGATATTGATCATATTTATTTTATAAATACAATAAAAAAATATGTATCTATTAATAAAATAATTGTTTAATGCCTCTGTAAATTTCTGTAATTATATTTATTACTAAAGAGTTTGTTTTTTATGTTGAGAGAGAGAGAGAGAGAGAGAGAGAGAGAGAGAGAGAGAGAGAGAACTTTACGATTTATTTTTATGTTTACACATTATTAATATAAATGTGCAAGAATACAACTTTGTGAATTTACTTCAGAATTAACTGACATATTTTTCTGGATTCTGAAGAAAGAAATAATAACAACAGATTTTCCCCATCATTAATATACGTTATGTATTTAATTTATTATATTTTGTTACATTTTATATATTTAATGCAGCATACTTATTTTATAGACTTGAGTCCATATAAACTAAAGCGATTCTGTAAATACAAACAGGCATACACATTTTCGTATAAAGCGCAAATACAGACGACTATCTCGCAATAACTCAAGAACATAATTTACTGAGAGAGAGCATGCATAATCAATTAGGCACAACAAAAGGAAGAAGCATGTTATTCGAACAATTTGCAATTGCGCAACCGACGATCGTGCTATTAAAATTAATTAAATTCTGTTATTGAACGAATGATTCGCTCGGATTACGTAGATTCATCCACGTTTTGCAAATAACAAGAAGATACTATCTAGTTTGTTCTGCTTGGCAGAACACAGAGTTATAGAAATAATCCTTTCCCAATCTCCCTTGATTATACGAAGAGACGGAACAAGATCGACTTCCTCGACGCTCGGACGGCTCATCGGAAATTCAAGGTTCGGGATGTAGAACAAAGACACGAGCTGAATCCGCTTGGCGAATAAACGAATGATTTACCCTACCTAAATCACAATAATCATCATTTGGAGAAGATCTCGCAATTGCCACTCAAAGTGAATTTAAACTCAAGTGTTTTCGTGGATAGCTTCGCGAAATCGGACGACTATATTTTTTCGTAACGAGAGTGACGAATAGTCTCCCTTTAATGCTTAACGAATCTACGATGAAATATAAATTATACATAATTATACATAATTATACATAATTATAGGCACGTACAGTGCGATATGATTTCGTGATGCTAAAATAATGGATGCTAAAAGAATGCGCAATCGTAACTCTTTGCATACAGAAATTTAGTAGCCGAAGCATTGGCTGCGTTCAGCAGAAAAAGCAGCTTTATAACTGTTGTAAGACTTTTTAATATGATTGGTTCTTGCCAGGGTTGGGTAAGTTAACTTTTTTTTAAAACTGTTGTAAGACTTTTTAATATGATTGGTTCTTGCCAGGGTTGGGTAAGTTAACTTTTTTTTAACTAAGTTAAGTTAAAGTTAACAGTCTCGAAAATTTATCTTAATTAAAATACAAGTTAATCCATAATGAAATTAATTGAATTAAAAGTTAAGTTAATAAAAAAAGTAATTGAAAAGTTAAAAGTTAAATTTGATTCGAACGAACAACCAAAAAAAAGAATAAGAAAAAATTTGACCATTTTACATAATTTTTCGTATTTTTCCTTTCTCGCAGCATATTTATTAAAGAATCTGGTTATTTTTGTTCACAAGTAACGATTATACAATATAAAATTACTAAA
>NW_017257295.1:1358717-1374320 GCF_001594055.1 Mycetomoellerius zeteki
GCATTGTGTCTGAGGATTAACTTAAAAAAAATCAAATTAAAAGTTAATAGTTACCGATAAAATGTAACTAAATTAAGTTAAAAAGTTAAGAGTCTAAAATGTAACTAAGTTAAGTTAAAATTAACTTTTTAACTTAACTTTTATCTTTTTAATTTAGCACTACCCAACCCTGGTTCTTGCCTTTAGTTCCTCACGAATCTAGATGTATAAACCAATCATATTAAAGAATTTTGCAACAGTTATAAAGCTGCTATTTTTGTGAACGCAGTTATTTAATGTACTGATTATGTGACGTGAAAAGTGTAAAAAATATTCGTACAGATAAATTTTTTATAAAAAAAGCTTTATTTGAAAAGCTTTATTATAGAAAATAAATATTAATTAGCAATTTAGTATAATGAATACATTGTTTTCTAATGTGTGAACAAACGAACTTTGCATGTTCTGATCGTAGAAGGTTAAAATTTAAATTAAATTTATGCGAATACTTTTTGCGCTACAATAATAAAATCTTTTATTTATCAAGAAAATATATTTTAATTATTGTATCTTTTTAGGTAAAATAATTTTGAGAAATATATAAACATGTTATTCTACTTTTTGTTAGTACATTGCTAATTAATATTTATTTTTTAAATAAATCTTATTTTTTAAAAACATATTTCCTTTGTGTGCACGAGTACTTTTTGCTCACTGTGTATGTAACAATCTATTTATGCATAATAATAACGAAATTCATTATGCGATATTTTTACATTTGCAACGTTAGGATTCGTATTCCACGCATAGATGGTAATTCAGTTATTTTAATTCCGTGTTATTTAGGAAAATGTATACATTTGACTGAAAATTCTTGGAGAAGAAGAAAAATGTTCTACCCCCTAATTCCATTGACTTCGTAGGATCAGTTCAGATACTAGATTGCAAGAACGGCGTCTGGATCGGTTCGATACACTGGCTTGCGGTGCATGGTCTTAATTCTCTTTTATTGTCGGCAGTCGAACTGGAGCGCGAGGCTGCGCGCCACCCTTTCCTCTTTCACCTCACCGCACCGCGGCTACCTCTGCGCGAAGGGGTTTATTTCGTGATTCCACCGCGGTCTGCCCCCGCTCCAATTCTTGGCTTTCGCCGTATCCCGCGTTCTGAATACAAATCGTCGCGTTCTCTTTCGCGAGCTTTCCCGTGGACTGCGCGATCATTACCATTAATGAAGAAACCGGTAGACATGCTTCATCGGTTATACCTCAGACCATATCTTCCTCAGTTATATCCTCCTGGACATATAATTCACGATGACCGAGATGGAAGTTCCGAGGCTGACAATGATGCGGAATTATTCTCGCTGGATACACAAATCCGTCCATATTCAACGATTTACAATTTTTATATTCATGCGTTCCCGGAGAACGTCGTGTCATTGAACTCGGCGGGAAAAAGGTCGATGGCGAGAAGAATGCCGGAGTTTCGGCGAAGGATATTTTATTTATTTAGATAATCTCTGTCCTCTCTTCCGTGGCATTTGAGTACGCGAAATCGAATGTAAATTAGTTATCGAGCAACGAATTCTTATGCAGCAAGGACGAAGGATCGTCTGATTAGTGAGAGGTTCAAATGAGAAGACGAATGATTCTGGATCCTGAGCGCCGGAGGACGAACTGAATTATGAATGGTTCATTCCTCAAGATTTTTTAGTTATGAATGGGGCATGTAAATACGCGCGAATGCATAATAAAACAGCTGCGAGAAGGGTCCGCTGCAAGTACGACGGTCGTGTTATTTATTTTATAGAAACGTTTGCGTCGTGGAATCAAACCGCGAGATTAAAACGTCGTGCCTCAAGTCGAGTCGAAGCACCGTCTTTAATTATGTTCAAATTAAAATTAAAATAGTTCAGCGACAGGAAAATTGCAAAATGTCCTTCATATGCAGAATTATTTTTACCATCTGGTTTCTTTTATATACGATATACTCGTAATGTCGGGCAAGTTCATAAAAACTCCTATCTTCATAAAAAACACTCTTTTATAGCACGTAACTGTATTAGCGAAATTAAATAATATAGATTCGTTAATAAATCAACTGTGATACAAGTTTTATTTGCAGGCAATAGATGAATAATAGATGTAGTAAAGAGAAAAAAATTCAATTCAGCTTTTTTTCGGAAGGTTGATCAAATATGAATAATATAAATGTTTTATATAAATAATTATTTAGATTTCCCTCTGCACATTTTAACTTATAATAAAATCAAATTTTATTATCACAAGATGAGGTATTTCAGAATCGTACATTGCTAATAAATATATCACCGCGTTACTTATAGAAATGTATAACATTAGTTAAACGTATCCTTTGCACTAAGAGAAATTCAAACGAACGCTGCCGACAATGATCCCGGATTCTCAGCAGCCTAAGAAATTGCGATGCCTTCAATATGCAAATTTTACGATGTTCCACACCTATCGGCCCTGTTTCTCAACAGATATCGGAGAAGAGAAGCAATAGCTATTCAATGCGATATTCGCCAAGAAGAACAGTTAGAAATACATTGACCACCTGCTCTATCCCATACAATGATATTTAATTCGTTCTAATATACTAATATTTTTATATTTATAGTATTGTCTATCTGTTAGACAACATAGTTCATAGAATGCTGTTAAAAATAATAATATTCGTTGAACACAAATTAAATGCAATATAAATTTGTTTAAAAATTCACATTAAGGATGTATCTGAGCAGATCTGAGCTATTCCAAAAATAGTACTAAATTAATGAAACTTCAGGAAACTCTTCCTTTGTCGAATATAATTAGTAATAAAAGTATTGAAGAAATAGTGCCAAAAATTTAATTTTTTTATACGTATAGATCCTAAATTACTGGAACTTTTTGTAAAATTAGATTAATTTTCACAACACGGTTTCAGAGAAATTATTATTCATAACAATTTTGCGATTTCATGTTCTAAAGAAAAATGAAATGTTTTAAAAATGACAAATAAAGTTAATAAAATATTGAAAAAGTGAAAAATAACTTTTTAAAAATAAATATATTGTATTATCTACCATTTATATAAGATAATTTAAGTTATCACTAGATTTACTACACGTTTGGCGCAGTTATGCAAATATTTCGAATTTGGGGGACTTTTGTCGACGATTGTATCTCAGATACATCCTTAATTTATATATTACCACAAACGGTGACATGGGATAATCTTTAATTTCTCAACGTTGATATTAGTATAAATGGATTATAGAAATATTTCGCCGCGATATAGGGAGACAGATATCCCGGTTACGCAGTGAGGAAAGTATTTCTCAAGCAGACTTCAGTACATGTTGGAAACGCTAACTACGTACTTCAGTTACACCGCTGTACGTGCGCGAGATAGTTAGATTGCCTTCCCCAAGTTATCCTTCTACATGATGTTAAACTTCTCTCCAGTTTCCATTGACCATACGTATGCTACCGTACTTCCACAATATCCGCGATGTTCGCTGATGAATATGAGACTGTGGACAGAGATTAGATTACGCGAATTTGTGAACCTGTCAAGTATATTGAAAGTAAGTATCTTCAGCGAATTAAAAGCACATAAATCTCTATGTAAGATGTTTTTCTTATTAAAGACCTTATTGCAACAGTTGATTAATCCACAACATAGATGAATTTTATTCTTCTCATGATATCCTCATTCATTATCTGCAACCTGTATTTTTCCCAACCAAAATAAATGTATTTTTCCCATTTTTTCAACTTTAAAATTTATTTTCTCTGTTTTTTAAAACGTAGGTTAGCTCACTATTGCCGTAAACTCTTCAATTATAGCATGTAAAAACTCGATAGTTGCGAAAAGAGACGCGATTGTCAATAGTGTTATAATACATCGTATACAACATAACACACAGTATAACGATTGTTTATAAAACTAACCATCTCGTTTTAGTTTTCAATAGCGTTAATAAATAAAAGGCACTCTTTGATATAATTGAATATGTTAAAAATTTATTTACTTTGGTCCAAAATCTCTCGGAATAACTTTGACCTAAATTTTGACAATGCCCGGACAGCATGTATGTCAAAAACGTAAAACGTCTTTTTTAAAACAGCTTTAGATGTTTTTAAAACGATGTACATGTTGTTTGGACATTATCAAAATTTGAATCAAGTTACCCCGATTTTTGGCCAAAGTTATATTCCATTTTATGATGCACTAAACGAGTGATACCCACATTTACAAAAGAATATCTCTTGATATTGATAATATTGCCTATTCACCAAGTGATGTTATCGAAACTCTCTCGAGATGCGAAATAAATTATGAGATACGCGTTTGCTTCCTTCGCGTCTCCTTCCCAACGTAAATTCGATTTCCTACGCGTTGTCACCGTGAGTTTCCAACGTAGAGCATACTCGTTTAATAATTGTATTACGTGAGGCTTAGCAATATCCGCGGCGTCAATCAGTATGGACCATCGACGTAATCTGAAATATCAAATCTGATCTGGCGTTCCATTAAACTGAAAGCTAAAGAACTTAATCTGTGCCCGCCAATCAACTCTCCGCGATTTGCGAGGTGCCGATCCTCTTGGTGCAAGACTCTTCCGTATATATATTTTTTTTATCTCAATATGATATATTTTTTTATATACGTATATCACTGTCTTTTCTCTTTTATGCATTAAATAAAGTATATAGGTGGTAAAGGCATTCAAGGCAACGAGTCACGGAAAGTAGACATAACTATTCATCAAAAAGAAAAGCCTGATCGATTGCGATAGTAATAAGTCTGTGAAAAAGCAAATTCACAACATCTCTACATCCCACGTAACTAAAAGAACGCTCTTAATCCTGTATAAAAATAGAAAATTCATTCTTCTAAATAAATATTTTTATCGAATACCACTTTTCTTTGTAAAATATTCTACGTTTTTAAATATACCTTCGTTGTATGTATTTTTCTTCTACTTTGTATTCATACAACTCGATACGGAATATTTGACTTTGATGTCAACTCTTTATGCCTCTTATTATCGTTATAGTATTCGTGAACAAATGCAGAATGTAGCTTATATAGATTTTGAAGTAAGACACATTCTGCGAAAGCATTAAGTTTCTTGATTAAAGTCATAAAATTTAATCAGTGTTTTATTGTAATATTCATGGAGTAATATCATTTAGTGTGTATTTACTAGATTTCAACAAATCCTGTCAGGAGAATTTATTTCAAGCCACTAATTGCCTCAAAATCCATGAAAATAAATATTTTATAAACGTGTTTATATAGAAATAGATAGCTATCAATATTTTACATTCCTTGTCAATTTGTGCGACAATCTTTCCTGATTTAACCATAACGACATTTCATGTGCAATTATTTGGTAGCATATTAATTTGGATGAATTTAACTACAATAATTGCAATAATATCTATAATTTTCGCAGTATTATGATTTTATTGATTCTAAATTGTAATTTATGTGTTTGTCCGTTTTAATCTATTTTCTTTGGCTTCATCTCTAAAGAGAAAAGTAGAAAATGGAAAATTCAAAAATGCATATTACTGTTTCGCCCGGCATATTTTATCGCCATCCGGGAAATTCGTCACGAGGCGACGCGTCATTTGAACACCACGCGGCGCCGCGACGCCTAACGACCTAGATTTTTCTCGAGACTATTTTACCGCGACCAATCCTCTTCTCCTTGCGTAAGCTTCAACCGCAATTTATCGTCTGTACATGTGCAAGATGACGTCGGCGTTATTTTGGCGATTCATGAGTGAAAATACGAAATGTATCATATGCTGAAACTCTACAATTTTTTTTTAAATAAACGCGAGTATCATGACAGCTTTATTTTTCGCGTGATTTTTAGATTTTTCCTGCCAGGCAACATGATACTTACCAAAATAAAGAAAATCACTGCAAATGAAAATGTACAAACGTTCTTGAAAATGAATGAAATGAAAATATTGTTTGTAATTACAATATGTGCATATATATAAAGTACCAATCCTTGCAACAATGAAAATGTAAATTCTTGAAGATTAATCATCTAGTTAAAGAATTGAAGATAATTTGCGTTTCTCTCACTTTGAAACCGGTGATCGTACGAGCGTAAAGTTCATCAGCTGCGGTGTTAATTTCTGCCTCCTATTGATTTCTGTTTCAATCATCGTTAGTATGTTTTGCTAATTGTTGTTCATTACGCGCAGGATGCAATGCGAAAACTCGTGCGTTTAGGTATGTATATAATCTCATATACGTGGAAGTTCATTTTTGCTAAATTTATTTTTGTTAAATAATAGAATTCATTTTTATTAAATGACATTCAATAAAACTTGTACAAACATTTTTTATACAATTTCCTTGGAGAGGAAAACAGTAAGATATTGATACTACAGTATTTGAAAGAAAGCAGCAAAAGGTACAGACATTCATATATTACAATATACCGTCGTATGACGCTACATGGTATTGTTTGTACCAAATTTCCTTTTATTCGACTTCTTGGAGGTATAATAAATTAAATACTAGACGCAGCGCAAAAATAAAAGTTGTAATTTTTCTACCGTGCCTTTATTTTCTACAGACGGTCTATATATCGTAAAAATTAAAGCAGCTAATAAATGACAGCGCTCGGAAATTTATTAGAGAGGGATGGAAACTGGTTTAAAAGAAAAAAAAAACCATTATAATGCACCTGCATGCGCGTTCATGTGTATAAAGCTATTTCGTTATTTAACTTTCTAGCCGTGGGATAATGCGTGTATTTATGCGTGCCTGCGTTCACACGCAATGCGTGCATGCGTACGTGCATATTCATCCCGCGTTAAACGTCATTCGGTGCTTCGCTGGCGGGAAAATCGCGCGGCAGACTGTACGCGAATTTTTATACGACGGATTTTACGTCTCGCGGAGCGCTTGTTTGCCCCTTCGTCTCTCTTCCCGTCAACCCCGTCGCATTTTATGGTCTGCATATCCGCAATCCCGGTATTATGCAGGTATACTATTCGCTTAGGCGTCGGAATCCGGCCGCAGCGCCGCGTCGGCTGAGGCTTTTCTAGGTCTGGAGGTTCACTGACGCATATGGTACTCGCAATATTGATATGCCCAACCCGCGCTTCTTGCTTGTGAACGTTTTACGACATCGTTTTGATCGTATCTGCTTTTTGTCCGACGTAACCACAAAACTGATTACGAGAATCGTAATTTCGTCGTAATTAAAACATGTCCGATGAGTCTCCGTAAAAAGAAGGCAAGAATTTATGTTTTGTCAATATTTTTTAACAAATGAAATTATAACTAACAAATGAAGTATATTCTATAAAAAGAACATACAATTAATATTATTTCTTTTGATCTTATTTTGCAGTTACTTATTTTTTAATTATTTGCTAATTAATTTTAGGTGACAAATTGAATATTGCTAGCATTAAACATTTGATAAAGATGTTGAGTATCTTTTCGACACTATGATGGAAAAGCACGAAAAGTAATTAACGAAAGTTATCTCGAAAGAGATTGAGAACGGATCGAGGATGGTTCGATAACGGCTTAAAGGTTTAAATTGTTGCTCCTATGGCGAGAGATTCACGTATCTAGAGAGGGATAAGAGGAAGGACAAGCAGACGATAAGAAGTATCAGCCTGTCTCTCTGCGAGATGCTCGGCTGTCGGCTCCAATAACGCAATCGCGAGGGATCGATTTTCAATTCAATTGTCAGAGAATGCAACGTGTAAACCGCGATGGAAAGTGCAATATATTTTCATGAGTGCCCACCATCGAACGGACGGGAAAAGGTACGGATAGCGAAGTACGGTTATGCTGGCCCAGGAGGGATGGTTTAAAATCGAATACTCGAACCCGAACAAACTCTTGTACCGGCTCAGGAAATCCGGTATAAACTCGTAATATCGCATTTTTCTTTCTTCTTCTTCCTTTTTCGTATCCTCTTGATACCGACCGGATTTTTCCTCTTTCTCCTTATTTTCCCTCTTTTCTCCGCATTCGTGGTTGGTGAATCTCAACTTGACTCTTGCATTCGAAAGAATTATTTGAATATTTGGCTGTGCAATTGCTGTACCCAAGCATAATACACAAGTTATTGTGATATTAAAATGATGTCAAAATAGCTTCAAAGTGATTACTAAAAATTACTCTTTTCAATCAATAACTAATTGATTTTAACGTTATCGTGACTTGTTGTTTTGGTTAGGTATATTTATCCTTCTATTTTGCCGAATTTTTAGCATAACTGTTTACTGAAAACTCAGCTTTGATAACGTGGTCTACACCTCCGAATGCTTTGAACTGCACTACCTTAGATGCATACGTATCTTCTACCTTGCAGCGCGGCCTTTTTCACTCCTATTCATGTTCAACGATTTAAAAGCGACCGCTCCTTTTGCTGCACCCGCTTTGCTCGTGTCCAACTTCAATATCACGTGGTTCAGTGTATTCGGTGTATGTCGAAGCTTCTCAATAATCTCTATTGAGTTTGAGAGTATATTTCTTTTGCTTTTGATCACACAGCCCACTATCCCATTTCATGTTTTTTTCGTGTGGAATTTATATAGTTGCAATTCTTTTTAAATTTAATTTATATATATATATATACATTATAAGAAAATTTATCTCTCTATTAATTTAATTTAATTTTTAATTTAAATTTTCAATTTTATTGTATCAACAGTATTACAAATTATAATAGAAAGATGCAGGTACACAAAAGATAAGGCGCCAGCATTGCTGCTGTTATAAAGCCTACCAGGAATTACATAAATGATAAAACTGAGAATAAGACGAAACGCTGAATATTGCACAATGGTTACAAATAAAATCAACAGTGCTGTATGAGAAAAATAAATCGCCAAAATAAAATGATAATAAAGTAAAATAAAATAATAATAAAGGAAAATGAATAATAAAAGAAAAGAAAATAAAATAAAGTGACGTAAATATAAAAGAAAATGATACAGAACGAGAACAAAAGCAAGAGCAAGAAGCGGAGATAGCGCTACCATAATTTATAGGTACTCCACGTAAGGTAATGAATTTATCCCGACTCAGCAGAGTTTTTCTTAACATTGTACACTGTCACAACATCGCTGTGCCACGGAAATATATTCTTTCTCGCGTGAACGTCGCATTCATATTTTTTGAAAGTGCGCGAGCAATACGTGACGCAATCCTCCTCTTTTGCCTGGCATGCGTACAGCTTCACAGACCCTCTGGATTCACTCTTTTTCACCTCAATGCAGAACGTATACGAAAAGAACGATTGAGGGATCGATACTCATTCCGCCTTTTTCGCACGCGGTTTAACGACGCTAGGAAATTGAATGTTCATCATGATCCGCGACTTTGGCTTTTCAACCAGTTCGGAGAGACAGCCAAGAGGATACAACTTCGAATATCTCATCGTTGTAGTTGAATTCGAACTTTCGATTTGCTCGAGCAATGACGCGTTAGGGGAACTGCGGAAAAATGTAAACTTTAAAGTGCGTTCTTTTCTTCCGCCTCCTCTACAAAATATAAGACGCAAACGTGACATCTTCGTTGGAAAAGTCCAGCAGAATTTCTCGAAAATTGGAGAATTTCACGATTTAAAATTAAAAAATATAACAGGACCAAAGAGTAGGAAAAAAATTATATTTATATGGACGTTAATATGAGAAACCACTGACGTTTTATAAAATTCCGTATTGTTTAAAATATGCTCGGAAATAAAAATAAATATTGTAACGATAGTTGCTACCTTGCATTTCGTATCGTAATATTTCTCTTGCGACGGAAATAAGAGGGTATTCGAGAATATTTTAATATCTATCTCATCAACAAGATTCGAAGAGCTTCAGTCATTTTAGCTTCATAGAAAAATGGAAATAAACGTAAACAAAGATTTATTCAATTTCCAACGTTCTTTACTTTAACAAGAATTTAATAGAAAACTTGATTGCCAAGATGAAGTTGCGATAAACTTTCACTCAGAACAAATTGACTACAAATTTGTCAAAGAGTCTGCGGATGATAGATGTCACGGTGATTCTAGGACATCCTATTACGTTACGATCGATACGATCGTTTGTATGAAAGAAGGCGGACAAAGAGAGAAACGATTCACTGTCTGCTGGCTACAATTGCGATAAAACATTCACTCTCCGAATGTGCTGTGCCATGAAAATTTCATCCACCATTATGCTGCGTAATCTACTGCTAGATATCGGTTATTGCTACCGTCAATCATAGTACCGGTAGATTTATGTATAGATACTTATAATACCAATGCGATGTACTATTTAAGCAGTCAAGACCATGCCAAGTCGAGAATAACGTATCTGGAGGATAAGACGCTTTTGCTTTGCGTCTCTCCAACTAATTTCTCAGGACCCTTGAATTTGTTGTATTTCTCCACTTCCTATTTCTCCATGCTACGCGTCTCAAAGCGCAGTTAATCCAACTTAATTTAAGAGTTTAAGCCGCAGAAAACTGTTTAGTTTATATTTCGTTTGCGAAAGAAAGCGCGTCATGCGAATTACTGAAAATTATCGCCTGAGTTACGAACGGTCAGCCATGAGCTTTCCCGCAAAATTTCAGAATCCTTTCGTCCTTCACGTCTCTCACGTGGTATGTACGCGTCATGTGGATAACCGCAATTTTTCTCGTGGAACATAAAAAACCATCGAGGAGTCTTGCTGGCGATTATGCGTCAGAATAATTCATTTCGAAGTGACAGTGGAAAAGTGTAAGAATTGTAAGGCATATGCGCTTCATATCAAATCGTGGGGTGTCTGTGATGTCGTTTTGTTGCGCGACGGCGACGCGACGACGAGAAAGACGATGACGACGGACGACAACGACGACGACGTCGGTCAGCCGTACGTTTTTCCGTGGCGTCGGGTGCGCGTCGGGTTATGATTTTCCGCGAGGTCGACCGGAAAAATGAAAATTCCAGCAGATGCCTCGGTCCATTATGTCGCGGCTACGCGGAAGCGCGATACGAGCCATTGCTGCAGCGGGTAACTGAAGAGAGCGTTAAAGTCCCGCACGCTCGAGGTACCCGGCATATTCTCGCAGAGGCGCTTTTATGAACTTTTTATGGGGTCATTCTTCCCGGCGACGAAGTATGCCGCAGAATCCTGATTTCTGCGACAAGGCGATCCTCGCAAGATACGACACGCATGTGCGAATGTCATCGCGACAAATCTCTCCCACCTTAAAAGAGAAATAATAGTGCCTTCCAATTACCGTACATTAATATTCGAAAATATATGCCATATGCTATGCTTTGTACTACATAGTACATAGTGATCTAATAAAGCGATGTGTATACACACACACACACACACACATAACCGACGTTTTATATTATTACCCCTAGTTTCTGTATTTATGAATCCATTTATATTCAAAGCTGTCTCTCAAATTAATGTAATTTAATAACGCAATACATATTATAAAACTTATATAAACATGATTAAAAACTAATTTTTAATAATTATCAATTAACTTTTTAAATTTAGTAGTTGACTATTCATGGTCTCCTGAGTATAAATAAATCAAATAAGTAACGAAGCGCCAAATATTCATTTAACTGAAATTTTACGTAAAAATATTATGAAACACTTCGATCATATTTAACGTTTCTTTCTTTATTTGATCTCCTGAGTATTGTTGTAATCTATTTTTTACGAAGTCTTGTAATTCTGTTGGATTTTATTATTCTGACTTATCTACTAAAATAGTAATACTAAAGTAATAACTCCTTTGCTCAAAGTAAAGACATGTTCTCAAGCTATGTACATGAAGCATAGCTGTTATATGGTTAAAAGATTATACACATCTCCCTTTGAGTCTCTCAAAGAAGCGAACGGAAATGTTGAGTTCATCCTCTCTGGAGCTTCAATTATCGTTTCCGCTTATGGAGAATTTTGTATTTCGAGAGTGACACTTGACTTCTTCATGAACTTCTGGGAGAAGATTCGCCTGTGCGCCGTTATAACATCGCAGAAAACAATATTTTCCATCCGGCGCTCGCGAGCATATGGCTGATACGTTTACTCGCTCGGGCGTAAAAGACGCCATCGGGGAGAATGGAATTAAGGGGTGTCGGGCTCGACGGAGCGGAATGATGTAGGTGATAGTTGCCAGCAAGTTGTATTTTGCCTTCAGGTCGGTATATTTTCGTGTCACTTCGCATGAAGTAGAAGTGCCTCGCGTTTATTCTACCTTCGCGGTTAATCTCATCTCGCGAATCCCACGCTGGAACTTCGTAAAATTTTGATCCTGTAAAAGCATGGCAGTAAACAGATCTGGAAACCGCTAATATAATAGAGTACGATAAATTTTTATCTTATAATATCATATTGCAGGCTACCTCTTGCTCCGTTTTCTATTTTTCACGTACCTATTAGTCTAAGAATTATGAAATTTAAAAGATGACATTAATTGAAAGCTTTTTTTTTTCGATTTAATTGAAAGCTTTTTTTCGATTAAATTTAACAATTCAAAAGTGTACGCTCTAAATCCGTAGTAATGAAAATTTTATTGCTAACAAAAGTGAGTAGTAAAGTCATTGCTTTAAGTGTGGATTTTCACTGCTTTGAAGTTAATCTGTCTATTCTTACATAAAAGAGTGGACTATTTCATTCGATTAATCGAAGTGGTTTAAGCATTAGTTGATAATGCATTGCAAGATGCATTGAATGTTAATGCAAGGAGTGAATTTAGCAACATAGCACTGCTATGTCGTTTGTCGCATGTTTATTGTTTGTCATGATCGTTACAGGCGAGACGCATCTTGAGACACATATGGCATAAACATAAGAGACAGATTAATTTATTTTTTAAAAAATTATATACGTATATACCATTATATCATTAAACTATTATTTTACCATTAAATAGATTAAATTTATAACGTATATAATTTTTTCAAAAATTTATGATTAAAAATAAGGTTGATAAGTTAATAGATTGACAGCATGTTCTGTTCAAAATCTGTCTCCGCAGGTTTTCCTATCTGGGTTTGGAGTTTGGAATGACATTATTCTGTCATTATTCTAACCTCCAAATGTACTCCTTTTTGGAGTAAATTTTTCACTTCAATTATCGAATGGATTTTCCATTATCTCCCATCTTGTAGTAAAATTCATTGGCAGTAACATTGGCGCAATTACCAACTAATGCCTTGAAATTTCAATGCAGTGAAATTTGATTACAACAGATTTAGAGTGTACGGCTTTTTTTGGCATTCAGAAGGAATTTACATTTGAATCTATTTCGGGAACGTAGATATATATAAATCCGTAGTTCCACTAGATAAATCGATATCTGGATATAACAGTAGCAGCGATTTTTAAACTGCTCGCTGAGTGTAACGGCAAAACGGTGTTCGATGTCGCGCACTGTTATTTATAGGCAGCATGCATAATAGAGTAAATGAGAAGATCCTGTTTCTGCTGCATTGCTCGTGAGCGAAAAAGATATCAAGACTTGCCAGAAGCGGCGCGCGTAGGACGTTTTTGCTGGTAGAAAATCCTGCGCTCCTGGAGAACGTCGCGAGACGAAATTTGGCCGAACAGTAAATCAGAAAGATATGATTTTTTTTTACCTCCCACCGGAAGAGGAGGCATCCGACCGGAAAAGGCGGCAAAGTCGACGCTTACTCAGCGTCGTTCCGCGTCTCTGGTCCGTATGCCTCCCTAAAAACGTGCCAGGACTGCGCTTTACATAAAAATTTGAACGAAGAACCCCTGTTTAATCGTAAGGAAGGAAGATTCGCGCTCTCGTGGCCATCAGGCCTAAAACATTATCTCAACCTTGCACACGATTAATCATCCTCTTTAGAATTTATTACTCAATTAAGTGTCATTTATAAGAAGAAAATAACTTCTTTTTTTACGATTTAATCATAAGGCATAACTATCGTTTATAAATGTCGTTTATCCGGTTGCGACAAGTCTGGCATTCAAATTTCGTATAACGACATTAAATTTTGATCGTTATCCTGCAAAATTTAGATATATTGAAATAACATGGAGTTGTACTGAACACATTTGTTAAGTGATTAATGATGACAAAAAACCGATGAATATATTATTTCGATATTACGTGTTATTGTGTGAAATATTGGTACATATTTATTGCACGAAGCTTTCCGTGAATCCTGTATGATGAAATGGAAATAAATGAAAAATATCGAATCACATTAAAAGTTATTTAAAAATTGATACGTTGCTTTATACCACATCACTGAATTTGTCTGATTTAAGATAATAACGGGTATTAAATCATTATTATTGGATTTTACATAATTATTCTGAAAATACATAATTTTAATAAACTTGGAATAATTTCCATAAATGGTTTCTAGATATTTATTTGACACTTCTCGGCGCCGTAACGAATATTATGCGGTGATATTATATTACATTTCGCGGCAAGGGATCAACGGTATTCATATGACGGAATTATATTATCATTTAATGCGATTATTTATACAACATGCACTATGTGTACACCTCTCTTCATTAATTGGTAATTTTCATTAATTGGTAATCCTTTAATCTGCTAAATAAATAATAATATAATTCAAAAATTATTCTTATGGTGGAAAATTTGATTAAAAATTTGAAGATCAAATCTATTTCAGCTAATCTAATTTTGATGCAAATTCACTGCTATTTAATTTTCGCATGCCGATTTGCAAACATTCGAAATTAATCGACGCAAAATACTAACTAATTAATGTCATACCGCGCTGTCAAAAGCGCATACGCAATCAAATGGATCATCCGCGTTTCTGCGACGCATCCTTTCACGTTTACGCTGTTTTCGTCAAAGTGCCGGCTTCAAAAACGGCGACGCATTACCGCAAATCCCGGGTATAGGCAATCTCGGCGCGAGAGGGATAGTTTTATCGTGGACGCGCGTGAACAGTTTAACATCGTGCTCGGCCGATGTGATTCGTCCAGGGCTGATTCTAGTCCACAAACGCCATTCAAATTAATTCGCGGTAAAAAATAATTTTTTTTTTAAATAAAGCTTTTATTATATAAAAAATTCCAGTTGTCAATTTACATCGTGTAATTTTTAAAGCAAAAGGATGAGGCACTACAATGCTTCATTCTTTTATTACGATTATTAAAGTGCGATAAATTGGACAATGCATTTGCACGGCATTGTTTCGCTTTTCGAATTTATGAGCCTTTACATTGGAAATTTGTAGAAGAGTAGTATTGTGGACCCCACTTAAAATTCTATTATAATCTAATTTTATAATTCTATTATAATCAATACCAGCTCTTGCAAAAGATTTTTAAGTTGTTCTTAAGTAGGCTTATAATTATAGTATCAACGCTGTGGAAACAATTGCCATGACTGGTACCTTTTCGGTAATTGATGTTTATCTATTAGGTTGTTCAGAAAATTCTCTCGATAGAGCAACATTTTAGCTTTAAGCTGTTTTTTTAATTATGGTACGGCGATTTTTAACGGAGTTATGAATAATCAAAGTCAGAATGTTCCTTTTTACTTAACTCGTAAATAATTCAGGAACAAAAATTAAGAACATTTAAAAAAATGGTTTTGTAGGGA
>NW_017257295.1:1374377-1439952 GCF_001594055.1 Mycetomoellerius zeteki
GACAGACTCACAAAGTGAGAAGGAAAATTTCAGAGCTTTTATTTAACTCGTTATATATTATGGATAGTTTCCTATCCATAAAAATTACCAAATTTATATAAACTCAAAAATTATATTAACCTTTTAAAAGATTTCAAATTTTAAATACTTCTTTTTAAATTTAAATTTCGTTTATTTTAAACGAAGATATTGTATATACAATTTTGAACTAACAAAACACCGCAGAATTTTCTGAACAACCTAATATAACGAGACGTGTGTACATAAAAAATTTTGTATGATTTTCAATATCAAGTTTAATGTGGTTTAAAGTTCGTAAGTAACGAGTTTATACTAAATTAATTTTTAAAATATTATTCTTCCATTTTGAGTAGAAAAGTTTGAATAACTATATTTTCGTTAGGACATAATTAAATGTAAATTTTATCAATGTTTCTATATTGGTTTTCCTAACAAATGAGTAATATAGACCCCAGAATTTTTAACGAAAAACATTGCAAAGCTTTCATTAAAAATCTTGTTATCATTTTGAAATAATTTTATAAAATCCCTAGAGGTATCTATCGAAGCGGGGAAAAAGTACTCGTAACAAACATTCACGAGAATAGAATCAATGCAATGTATTGCTAGGAGAACGCATGTGAAAGGAAACTTCTCAATTTAATAATATTTCAATGTATTCAGAATTTACTATTTCAAGCTGTTTGGACTTCATGAAGTTCAAATAGACTCGAAAAAACCAGATCTTGAAAAAATATATAAGGAAGGCCTATTTTATCCATTTAGATAAGTATTATAATATCTCTCTTCATTAAAACAATTTTTCTGATTTTGTGAGCTGTCATTTCAAAAACGTTTTTATTAAAATTAGATAAATATTTGTTCAATAAATTATTGTTTGCGTATCATTGATATGAATGTAACTAAAAAAATAAAAATTATACAAAATAATAGAGAGAGAGAGGGGGGGAGAGAGAGAAAATAGAGGTCCACATTACTTTTTCTTTATAGAATTTTGTTAAAGAGAACTTGGGACAAAAACTAAGGACTAAAATATTTTTATCAAAAACATTACAAAATATTAACATTTTTAGATTAAAAAATATTATAAGAAAAAGAAGAATATTGATTTCAAACAGACAGTTATAATATTTAATAATTAATTCAGTAATTAACAAGTTGGCTTAAAGGCACACTAATAAGGACATTTCTATCAATCCTGTCGAATGTGTGACTCGCAAGCATAAACATGTGGAAAAGTGTAGGATCGACTCTGATTTCCCTGCTCATAAAGCAAGTGTTTCACGTGTGTGTAATACACGCGCGTGCTTGCATCGACATCGCCGCTAGTAGAATGAATGACGTTAAATTTAACGCTGCCAATTTATCGAGGTGCACACCCTCGCTCTTGTCGCATATGCACGCAGACGCATACTCAAGCTTAATTCACATTTACGCTTATACGATGACGGTTTTATGGTCGCCGTAATATTACGGCATGACACGGTAAAATTTTGATTAAAGGAAAGCTCGATGTCACGACAACACGGAGACCGTAATCATGAATTTGTATAACATAATATATCATATATTGTTCTTCGTTGTTTTATAATTTATCATCGTATATATTAAAACATATTAATGATATATGTTTTATAAAATGATATATTGAATAAAATATATTATACAACATACGTTTACAAGCACATCTATTGCATAATATATAGTGAACGTATAAAATATTTGTATAAAATATTTTATTAGAATGACTTTCTGTTAAGGAAATTCTTTAAAGAATTCCTTTTCTGCAAAATATCGCTGACATGAATAAACCTTCGAACAGTTCAAACATTCACACGAATAATACGAAGTCTGATTACAATCGTATAGGTTTATTTGACGGGATACATTCGACGTGCTGCATAATATATGGAGTGTGGCATGACGCCGTCGTAATTGATTGTAGTGCTATGCGGTTTAGCACCCGCTGGCCGGAAGTGTTCGCAATTACTACAATGGAATCGCGCAAAGTTAATGACAAAATATTCATTTCCGGGATGGTAATTCGTGGCCGGTCGCACGGCGGGGATCCATTTTCGGCGAGGCCCCCGCAAGCGGAAACCACCTCAAAAATCTGCCCGGAAGTGGGCGCACGTGCGCATCAATTCAGAATTTTGATCGCGCTCAGTTGTGGCACGGTAATCGTCCTTTATCTCGTCGTGATTTTAGCACAACGGCGATAAATCCGTAGCGAACATGGAACTATTTTGCCAGTATACGTACGCACGTCATGTATAGACCTTAATAAATCGTTTATATAACAGGATATTTTATATACTTGCGGACATGGTAAAATATGCGACTATATTTTTACGCTGCATCAAATGACGATTGTGAAGTATTCCGCACGTTATCGCGTCATGAAAGAAGTTAACGCATTTCTTCTCATTTAATTGGCTTAATTTACATAGTTTTCTTTACATCAGCGAGCGACTCTATTTTTATCTGACAGCGAGAAATGGTATTCTCTAATATTTCTCTCGAGCGTAAGTCGCCATCTGCTTCGTAAACTTTTGTTCGTTCTCGACACACTCTAAATAAATTTCATGAAAATAATTCATTAACGGACGACGGGTGAAAATTGTTCCTCTAGATTAAAAAAAATCCGCGCGACAGGGCGGATTTAACCGGATCTGCGTTTAATTGTTAATTACTCGTTACTTTCAGTCCGTCGAAACTCCCAGCGAACTCGTGTACGATCGACCAATGTGCTGCGCTTAACACAGAATTTCAGGTGTAATCGACGTCAGTGAAGCCTTGCGCGAGATACCGCAACGAAAATCGGGAATGGATTGTAATAAATCGCGTGGGGCTTCACCGCACGAGCAAACACTAAAGAGGACGTGTTTGGTCAGGTGTATATTGCCGGAAGCGAAAATATTTTTTCCGTGTTGGTCTCTCGACTTTAAAGCACCGCGCGGCCATGTGTGACGAAACCGAAACGAGGATCCAGTTTAAAATTTAAACCCGGCTTGGATTTCAAGCCGACTAATTAGCGGCGCCGAATTGGCGCTAATACCGGGATTAATGCACTGATCAATTTTCGCGCGACAGCTGTGAAAGCGGAACGAGCACTCTGAAACAACCGTATTCCCGTAACATACGCACGTAATGTTGATTTTCGATATTGCAAACGAGCCTCTTTCAATGTTATCGATAGGAATGAAAAGGCATGTACGTGTGTAGCGTATTTCGTATTTCTCGGCGCTCATAATAGTATCAGAATAAACAAAAGTCCAGCAAATTAGCGCATCGGTAGCGAGGATAAGCTGTGAAGAGCTATAAATAAGCTCTTTAGGAAAACGATTTTAATGAATCAAACTACATTATCGTAAAAATATTACGATCTGTTATAGCGTACGACAAAATTATACGATATCCCTTCTCTTCATGTTTAACAATAAAAATTCCCTGTTGTCTCGGATGATTTTCGTCTGTTAAAACTCGAGAGAGTTAGAAAATCACATTTAATATTAAATCCAATATTAAATAAAAGCTGCTGCTGCAAACTCATAATATTGTTCTTTTTCTTTTAAGTGAAATTAAAAAAAATGATTTCCGAGAGCTATCACCATGAATAAGTTAGGTAAACCTTATCCTATCATCAAAAGTAAAACTAATGTAACTTCTTAAAAAAATTGTCAAAATTGTCATAACTTAAAAAGGAGTTTTTCGGGGTAAAACGAAAATAACAAAAATGACGTACACTGAGAAAAAAGTCAAAATATTCGTAAGCAAATCTTATATGTGACATTTTCTCCGATATTTATTGAATATAAAAAAGTTTGACTGTGATGGACAAAATATACATTTCTGTGAAATATATCTCATCAATTGTAAAAAAAATAAGATAGACGATTTATTTTTCAGGAATTTCATTTCGCCATATTTAAATAAGGATTTATTTCAGTGGAAATAAATATTATATCTCATAAGTAAATTTTTAAATACCTTCTTCTCACAGTACAGATAAAAATATATTGTTTATTTTGCGAATATTATTTGATCAGTCAATAACTTTCTGTTAAATTGAAAAATTTTTCCCCTTTTCTGAGAAACATAAATTTTTAGTTGTAACTTTTGAAATAACGGAGCGATATAGAAACATATACCGTATTTTAATTTAAGAAAGATTTCTTCTTATTATTAAATAATTTCTCTTCGATGCGCGCTTCATTAAAAATTCTTGTACTGCGCTCGTTTCTCCCTAATGGATGGGGTGTTATGAGTTTCGCTTGTTGATGCAGGATTTCATCAATTGAAAAGTCGTTAGGACGAAAACGGCAAAGACGTAATACAATTCCTCCAGCTCCATGGTATCTTTCAGCGGGGAAAGAGACGCAACTATTTCGATTCACATTAATCAAGATTCGGAAGGCCCGTTCTCGCATGCAGCCTCGCAGACGCATGCCGTTCGCGCACGTGAGCATAACGCCGACTGGAAACTTCGGTGCCAACTATTCATTCGACTACGGATTAAAGAGGGGTAGAGGAGAGGGGCAGTGGAGACGGGGAGGTTCTCGCGGAGGCGTTTAAACTTACGTCGGAATCCTTCGCGTTACCTCGTCGGCGCTCATAAATCAGACAACTTTACAGAACGCCCTTAGCCGACGACATCGTCGCTTTCGTCGGGTACACAGGCTCTCACGAAGGACTAGAGTGTTACGAGCCGACTTTGCAGTTTTCAAGTTTCGCTAATAAGACGAGGGTAGAAAGGGCCTCCTCTTTACGTTCGCTATTGGCTCTTTATGCCTACATTTTCCCATCAAATTTATCATCCCAAATTTATCGCCTAAATGGCTTAATATGACGAGAATATATACCCGCTGAATTAAGTCAATTAACTATTCTTTTTGCCTTTAAAAGGGATTATTTTTAATCATCATCATAATGTCACTCATATCAGGACTTTATATTACACGAGCTTTTGATGGACGTCCACGTAACTATGAGAGCATAATTTCTGTTCTTTTAGAATATAACGTTTCTATCAGCAAGAAATTTTCATTCCGCGGCGATATTCTGGGTCACAACAAAAACGATCGATGATTGTACTGAAATGCGATTCTAGCTCATTACTATGAACGTTTATTCGCTCGAAGAGATCCGATTATTCAGTAGAGTTACAGAGGGGAAGAGATATTCGAGGGTGCGAACGAAGTCGATATGCCAAAGCCGGAAAAAGAAAGCTCGATATATAGGGCAACCGATATTCATATACCGTAATTGCGGGTAAAATGGCGAATGTTGTTCGAGTTCGACGTTAGGATTGGCAGTGAGCTGTGGTTTAATGAATACAAGAGTTATTTCAAGCCAGCCAGAGCAGCTTTCGATTGCGATTCGCGCGGCGTTGGCTAAATAAAAGTTTCACGTTTGTATTGTTGGCTAAAAGCTCAGCTGTCGTAGTTTTGTATCTCATCTACAATTCTGTTTACCTTGATTTCGCTTGACCTGTCAAGCAATAACCGAATGGTCCGTGCAACGTTCCTTGTGTCGGAGATATAATGGAAAATCCATCAAACTCTGAAATTTGGCATCAGAGACGTTTGGTTGATTGGTATTTCCAATGCATATAATATCGAACTATATAGCACAATTGTGTAGCATATTTATGACAAAAAGAAGAATCAAGAACTCCTGTGATGTTCCTACGATGTCGTGCGGAAATATCATATTGATCATTCGAATAAATTTTATCTTTAATTACTGCAATTCTTTTAGAGTCTACCTCGGTATCCAATATAATCGCGTGCATTCATGTAATAATAATGTCGTTTATTTGTGCCTTCTCTCTCGATGCAAAAGAATGAAGTAAATAATTCAATAACGGCTCTGTTGTTCACATTTTTGCATTAAATACCAATACTTTTTGTACAAAATAGGACATTTTTAACATTCAATATTATATGAATAATATTCAACGCTGTTTCCAACAGACCATTATTTGCATTGTATAATAGATTCCAGGATCCTTTTTTAACAATAAAAATAAAATACGTTCAAGCAATTAATATCGTTACATCGTAAATATATCAGATCATGCAGGCACTGTGTTAAGAGAGCACGCAGATCCGGAGATCAAGTAATTTGGGGATACGATATAGGAAATAGGTGGATTAACGGCCCAGCTGCGAATGGATCATCCCCAAAGCAGGTATAATTCAAGCACCCTCGTTCAAGAGTACCTGGATGTGTATATACTCAAGGTATTAGCTTCCGAGCCGGGTATTGACTTGATATCGCTGCACATATGTTCGCCAATGGGCGGCAGTGGAATCAATTTTCTGTTGCAAACCAATAGACTGTATAGCGCGCGATGCATGCATTGTTATTACGGTTGAATTATTGATGCTTAAGTAACACAGGTATCATTAGCTCGCACCATGTCGCAATAGCGGACGGCGTTTGTCATCCCGACTATACTTTCGAAGTCGTACTGAAGCCGGCATATTCCCATATTTCACAATAGTTATTTCTAATATCGCCTGTGTGCGTGCGATACAGGAAGTCGAAGCGCGCCGCTTGTCAAAGTGGAAACAGACGAGTATAGGAACAGCCGAATGTCACAGATATTCCATTTCGCGGAATTCGAGCTGCGCCGTATGGTAACGATACTGACGTCGGAAGGCCTGATAAGAGATAATGTCATTGTAAGAGACAAGTCTCGACGAATTTAAATCGATCGCGGTTTATCGAAGTGATAAAACTTTACGCTCGAGCCCTCCCGAAAATCGATCGTACTCCCGTTTTCAATCTCGATCTGCACGCATCGCGCAGAAAAATGTACTCCATGGCAGCGCCGATGAATAGCCGGTCGCAAATAAAGGAAAATAACGGAGGTAAATAAAAAAAAAGTGCGCCGACGACAATTCGCCAGCGACGGAGAGTGGGAATGGATCGCGGAACAGCGCGCGTGGGGCCAATATTGTTTCGCCGTCGAGGAATTTTAACGCACCGCGGAACCCGCATTAACGTTGACATGGATTTCGTCGGACGGGTTGCTCTCTTTGTAACGCAATGTAACTGGGAACGTGCGCGCTTGTTTCCTCCCCTCCCCGTCTCCCCATGCCCATTCTCCCATTCGGTTTTCCCCCGTATTTCCACCCCGGCGTCATCGTTCCGTAGCTGCTCGCTCTTTGTGCCTGGATATTCAACGCGATGCGCGACAGGCGCTATCGCACATCGTTCCCTCTTTCTCGCTCTTTCATCTTCCGAAATGATGCTCGGCCAATGCGACGCCAAAACGTCGAGTCCGGCGAGAAGCACTATCCGCGTATTTCGTGAAAAAATGTATCATTTTTTAACCGTTTGTATATTGGTGTCGCTTCAACATTTCGACATGATTTACAATACTGACCTGTTAAATCATGGAGCTTAAAAATCACGCGTCTTGAAATGGAAATACGCAAAATCTGCCGCGTGAAAAACTGGCTGCACGAAAATGCAAAATATATCATACTTGTAAAGTGTAAAGATGTAAAAAACGACCCAGTGTAAAGAAAGAATTGTGACAAAAAGATTTGGCAGGCTTGAGACCAGGGAAAAAGAATGACCGAGTTTGTCACTGCGAGTAATTTGTGGCAAAGCGTCTAAGATAAATCGTAGGTGAAGAAGACAAGTGTGAACGCAGGACTCTTCATGGCTCATTCGACTGTTCTCTTTCTTTAGATTTCAGAATAGTAAGATCTCTGCATTCTCTCTCTCTCTCTCTCTCTCTCTGCAAACGCTTCCACTCTATAAATTATAAAGTAATCGTATCGATTTTATAACAGCCCTAAACTGAAGCTGGAATATATAATATTACGAATTACTTGACAAGCAATTTAATGTTACTGATACTAATTTAATGTTACTGATAATCTTAAAATGTCTTAAGATGTTAATATTCTCAGAGATCCATGACATCTTAAGATTGATAGTCTTAAATACAAAGATAATATGACGAGACTATGAATACCAAATGTGTGGAAATAAAGATTGAACTGTATTTGGCTTTAATTTGAGTTAAGTCATATAAATTCAAATCATCTTTAACAAAATTATAAATGCATATTTTCAGCGTTTCTCAGGTACCTTTTAATATTTTTTACATATATTATTGATTCTTATAGATTTAGGTATAAAGACGTAAATGTCAGTATATCAGATATGAAGTTAATTACAGCAGTCTATGTATATATGGTCGAAGAAGTGAATACTCTTTGTTATATGACAGACGGCGTATATACGATGGCTTAGTCGATTGAATAAAAAAAACTGATCTGCGCGAAATGAGCGCTCATTTGGTTCATTATGATTTGATTTGATAAAAATCGTTAACGTATATGCATCGAGTTAGAATAAAGGAAGTAAAATAAAATTAGAAAGACAACTGAATTATGTATAATAGTACATGAATTTGCGTGAGTTGGAAAACGAAGTTAAAAATCGTGTCTTGTAGCGAGGATATTTTCATTGCAGCTGAGCACTGATGTATTTTTTATTGCGTCAGAGGAACCTTTCGCGATCAATAATCGAGAAAACGTGCAAAACTGTTGCGAATTCGCAATATCATATCTTTAACCTAATTTGATATCTATTATACCGATATGTTAGTTTTAAATAACTGTGTAATGCTCTGCGAAGAGCAAATAGGTCATTTCGAATAATACGCTAAATAACCGATAACCGAGGAAATTGACGTGTAGCGTACGAATTTGGCCAACTTTAGTTTCAAATTTGAGGTAACTTTACTCGTATATTATGTATATACGCTAACTATTCCTATAATTTCATCATTTGCTATCTTATAACTTTGTTTTGCGCAGAGTTCACGTGGCAGAGACAATAAAATACTCTTACGTAACCCAAAAACAACATTGTGTGCAAGGGGAAACTTAATCGAATATACTGTGCACGGCAAACGATCAAATTCCGCTCGCATACACGCTACAAACGCGCGTATACATCCATATACCAAGCGCACGGAATTTAGCACCTGATGGTCTACCTGAGCGGCATCCAATGTCGTCTCTGTGCGGGATGAAAGGCACGCCAGAAGAATAAAAAAGGGGAGGATATAACTGGGGTAACTCGCGCGCGGTGATGCTGGCACTCGCTATAAAACCGCCGTTACTCCCATATAAGCCGCGTGCGCGATGAGTTCCTGGCGCGGATCGATGAATAGAAATCACCCCCGGGTTTTCGCGCGCACGTGCTGCTAGGACGATAGCGGGCGACACGCGTGCGGAATATGGGTACCCATAAAGTGTCGCTGCACCGGAGTAAGACCTCCGTGCGATACGTGTTCTCGCGTGATAAGTGTGTCGGCCCGGATATGATTTACTGGGTGTCGTTGTTCGCGAAAAAGGAGCAGCGGCCGCACACAAGGACGATAAATGCGCCGTTCTCTCGATGCTTTTCGCGGAACACGCGCCGGCTTCAAGCAGATGCGAAGCATGTCAAACGCGGTTAGATCGGTCGGTCTCGCAGCAGTCACGATCAAGCAGCTATTTGTTACAATGGAGTTTCGTGTCGCGGGAACGCGATCCTAATAAATCGTCACTGTATGCTCCATACGTTCTTATGAGCCATCGTTATAAACGGCGCAGTACTTTCGACGCAGACGCTGGTGCGACTGCGAATTTTTCAGGCTGATGCATAATCCGCAAAAATCCTTTTCTTTTACAGATATCCCTTTATTTACAGCGGGAAACTTACGTTCCAAGACTTCAGTCGTAAATCGAATTGATCGTCGGACAGTAATCATATCGTTCCTTTACTTCAAAAGCTACACAACTCAAAATATGTGATTTTTGAATTATTACCATGAATGAGGTAAAGATTACATCAATCATCAAGAGTAAACAAACTTCACTTCACAGTTTGCCTGTCTAATAGCACTTGTCGTTCTTATAAATAAAAAGGAGAATCTTCTATAGAGAATTACATTTAGAGTTAAGACAATTTTATATGATTAAATATTTTTCATAATAAATTTAATTACAGTTTTTCAACACATTAATATCTTGCTAATATGATGCTTGATTGTGCATCAAAATTATTTAAGAATTGCTTGTCAATTTAATTTAATTCGTGATATTATTCCAATAGTTTAATTGCGTTTATAAGTCCGGAAAACCAATTCGGTGCAGTTTGAAGGACTACAGATATGTTATATATGCAAGTACATATATAGTATATATATATAATTCACATTGAATTATTTAAAAAGTGTTAAACATCTAGCTTCGACCGATATAGGCTTTCAAATTTCTATTATTAATTGTGTTCCTCACGGTCTAAAAATAAGATTCTTATTGTTTAAATTAGTTTAATGATTAAAGTTTGAAAAATAAAGCGTTCTAAATTTTAAATTTAGTCATTGATCAAGGTAAATATAAACTTGATGATATTTCGAGTTATGTCACTTACCAGAGAAATGCCCGTCCATTAGATGTCGATATCGATTCGATATTGACGTCTAATAATTGATACTACCGTCCGAAATCATCATATTGATATCGATTCGACATTAATTCGATGAATTATTTCTCTTAATGAATTATTTTGATGAATTATTCTGAATTTATTTTATGCCTGCAGGATATCAAAATTATTACAACTCTAAAAGAATGGGTTTTTAAGAGTTGTAAAACTGAAATAACAAAAATGACGTTTGATCATATTTCTAAAAATACATTCTTTTTATCGATATTATTTAATCAGTCAATAATTTTCTGTTAAGTTGAAAAATAGTTTTTTTTTCTCTTCTAAAAACCTAATTTTTTTAGTCGTGTTACTTTTAAAGTAAAGGAACGATATAATACTAAAGTGCTTTTTTTCCTTTTTAGTAATAATATTTGTATCACTTGTTGTCATTCTGGACATAAATAATTATAAAACTATATGAAAAAATAAGTTAATGCCCATTTTCATCAATGTAGATTAATTTTAATTTTGATTCAACTTGCTTTTCATCTTTTTCTAATTCTTGATATACGCCAATAATAAGTCTGAAAATTTGTAAGTTAAAAGTATTGGTAAGTAGAGAGAGACAACTGTATTTTTACTTGAAACTTGTATATATTAGATGACTAATATAAAATGATATATATAGAAATTGAAAATGATAAATAGAAAATGACAAATAGAAAATAAAGAGTCTAAACAGTCAAGATGGAGCTTTAGTACTTAAATAATTCAGTATTATATATATAAATTCCGCAATCCTAACAGAACTGGAGTAGTAATATCATAAATTAAATTGACAGACAATAAAAATATTACGTCATAGAATTATTTCACCAGGAATTGTACGTTACATCATTCACTCTTACGGCAATGTACAGCAATGTAAAGAAGCGTGATGGTAACAATAGGTCGAAGAATCAGCCAGGAGCGGTAGAAAAACGGATAAAGATATCTGTTTTATTATTCCTCTTTGAGGCGTAAAGCTGTCCACTTAGGAGCAATAAGCAAGAAATCCCGACGCGGATGAAGAAGAGGAAATGTTCGACTTATAACCAACAGCGTCGAGAGAATCCTCCTTTCTCTCCGTCCGTTTTTTTGCTCGAGCGCCTTGAGTTTCCCCGCACTTGTTTCGATCCTTCCGTCGTTTCTTCGTTCCTTCAGTGGCAGCTCGTTAACTATCACCAGTTGGTTGCTATTTTCCAGCCATCATCGACGATACTATCTCTTCCTCTTTTACGTAGTCTCAGCAAGAAGCCCGCTATACTTCACTAGAGTACGAAAGAAACATCGTAAACGAAGTGTCGTAAATGCAATCGGAAGAAACGATCGTAGATATTTTATGTGTTCACCAAAATAAATAACTATTCTACGTCATAATATAATAAAAGCAAAAAAAAAAAAAGAATGATCGCATATTAATTAAGAAGGAAAAAATCGATTTTATGTAATAAAATTAATTTAGAAGCCATTTAATAGCAATTCGTAGCTTTCACAATTAAACAAACATAACATCTAATTTGACCGTAATAATCTATATGTAAATTACATTTCTAAATTAATTTGCTCATATAATATTTGCGCTACGTTGATCCGAAAATTTCACATTTGAAGGGATTAATATGATTGCCACGATCATTCTATAATGTACTACTCGTCCTTTGACAATGGAAGCTTCATTGATCACGCCGGATGATCGCACGGATGAATTTGAGAGAAAATGGTAAACCGCGTAACTACACGCCGCAGCTACGACGAATTGCTATTTCAATACTGGCTCGATTACTCTTCTGGATCGAGCCGCTGGAATTCGATTCTTCGGCGCGTAGTGGTGTACCGCGACTGTGTGTACCGCCCGTAACATTATTGGGTATGCGGCCGTGGTCGTATGTCTTTTTGCGGCGTACCTCCGTGCGCCGACAATAAAAAGCAAACGGAAGACGTGGATGGAGTGCAGAAAGGACGAACGACAATACATCCAGCCGCGGCGACGGCGGCGGCCGGCGCTTCATCTCGTCTTTCTCCGACACACGGGCGAAGTCATAGAAACTTTTTTCTTGCCACTAGCAACATGGAGGTGATCGAAGCAACAGTAGTCGAAACTTACTTATTTCCTGCAGGCTGCAAGAGCTCCGTAAATAGTTCGTTCTAGCGCCGAGGGAGCAGACTTCTTTTCCTTCGTGAGCGATAAACAAAGTGTCGGTACGAGATAAGTATCTGATATATTAGGACTGTGAGAGTAAATAAATTAAACGAAAGCTATTTTCTAAGAATTACACGATGGACGAGTGACTTCGCTCATTACAATGAATAAAGATGGTGATATTTATACTTTTAATATTGAAGGAAACAAATTCCTACTTCTAAATTCGATTATATCATTAATTCTTCCGATAATTATATTATTTGTATTAGTTCTTATATGTATATTTTTCTTTGCTGTTATTGTAAAATTAATTTAATTTTATAACAATAGAAATAACTTTAATAAATTATATAAACGAATTTTTTACAAGCTAAGTTATACAACTTTTCAATAGAAGAATTGAAACAAATACGAACAATAGTAGTCATAAAGATAGCGTCATTTATTCTACTCTTCAATGCGTTATTTATGATGTCATCATTCATTCACTTCTTTTGTTCCAAAATTGTGGTTGATACGATAAAATATTTATTTCAGTTTATTGACATATCACCGATACATAATCAAACATCAGTAAATCATGCAAGTACTTTCTCGATAATGACGCTCGTTCATGTTCAATGCATCACGTGTTTCATTAGCGCGCGGAGCTGTTATCGGCCGATGAAGTGTCGTGCGATTTTGGTATCCAAAACCGGATGACCTTATCGTGGTATCTCAAGTGAGGCAGGGGTTTTGTCGATGCTCGTACGGAAGTTACGTACGATATCGGCGCGGAACCGCCCGCGCCCGTCCAACTCGTGTCGCCGCGTTTCGGGGTTTTATCTTGGCGAGGGGACGCTGGACGCCCCGGCGATAAATACCCGTTTGATATAATGGATGGTGTATATGTATTCAGCCGCAACGCAACAGTGGAACAAATCCTATTCGTTTCGCGAACGGTTCCGTCGCGGTTGCTGCACATGCGTAACATCGATTGCAAATCTGTATCGGTCGAAATTGATATTAGCGATAAATTTATACTCTTTATGGCGACACGCCGATATCTACATGGATACGTAACGCACACCATATTTGCGTGCGCGCTATGACTTATTTATTTTTCTATTCATAAATGGAATTTTAGTAAAATAGTTTATATAATTCGAATGATAATCACCCCTATGTAATACCAAGATTATTATAACTATTAACTGTAACTATTTTTACAACTTAAGTGAAATAAAATAGGAAATCTGGCTCATAGTCTTTACTTCTTTTTAATGTTTATAACTATTATTGTGCATTATTTATTATTGTATTATATTTGTTATTTATTTCTATATAATGGTTTCGTATTTTTGTCTGAAATGCATTAATATAAATATTTATTTGAATAGTATTAGAATATATATTTCTCTCTTTGGTATAAATAAATATAGGTATATTCAGCTAGTACTATTTAAACAAAAAATTTAGTACATTTAGTACATTAAAATTTAGTACATTTAGAACTATTAACTTGACTTAGCTATTTTTTATTTAACTCTTTTCTTTATTTAGCAAATATTTATTTACGTAAGTATATGTTGAGTTAGTACTTTGTGTTTAAGCAAATATTTATTAAAATTAGGACATTTTTCTCATTATCAGTTATAGTTTTAAAGGATCGGAAAAAAATTCAATTTTTCCAATTTTTCCGCGGATCTTTTCAGTTTTTTTCCCAAGGGTAGAAAAATTCATTTTGGAAAAATTCACGCGTGCTCGTAAAACCTACAACGTTTGGTTCTTTCCGTAGAAAAAATAATTGCGTATAGGATACACAGCGGGATAAGTTAACAGAAATTTTGAAATTGTATAAAAGATTGAGGTCGCATAATGTGTTCAATAAAACATACACTATTGCACCATTAATGTAAGAATTAAATATAGAGTCCAAACATCATGTTTATATGATAATAGTAGATCTAGAAAATAATTTGGATTTAAATTGAATTCGTAACAAAATATTTTAAAACAATTAAACTACAAAGAGACACTTTAGGAGTTCATTAGACTGGAGTGTGACAAACTAAAGTTAAAAATCTGTCTACTGAAGCTTTGCTATACATATACTAAAGGAAGGTTAGATTAGGTTTTACTATAAAAATAGAAGGTAACTAAAAAAAATTTTAATAAAAATAATGCTACATAATTTCATAGATCGCATTAAGTTTATAAAGGAATTTAGAAGTTACTTATTATGTCTTTTACATAGCAAAAACAGCAATTTTTCCAAAAAACCAATTTTTCGAAAAAAACTGAAATTTTTCTTGTTTTTTTTCCAGCAATTTGAAAAAAGCGGCTTTTTTAAAACTATATTATTATTGTAATGCGTGTTTGCATTGCCTCTCTAATAAAGATTTAATATTAATTGGTAGTCTAAGAACTTGCTCGCGTCTCTTCCTTTGCGGTTTATTTTTGCACTTCATAGATATTTTACTACAACGATCATGAGTACGTCTTTCATTAATAGCATTCCGGAATGCGCTGGTATCGAGACTAAACTTGCGACTTCAATCGCCCGCGATTCCTTCACCAATCACTCCTTCGGCGAAGTCCTTGCAAAATCACGCAATAAGTGATCCCCAGCCGTCGCGCACCAGACTCATAACTCTCCCGACACGATTTGGCCGGCTTCCATCCATGGAAACACCGTTGTGGTAGGGCCCGAAGGATTGCGTGTGCCACCGGGGTGATATGGGGTGCATCACGGGGCACGGCAATGTTATGCCTTGACTAGACGGCGCGCTTATGATTCCTCTCCGCCCTTCAACGTTATGTGTGCTGTAACAACCAGCTTTACGCTATAAATAGCAACGTAATCGCGATGCGACTTCCTCGATCGCTCGTTTAAAGCTGAATCAAAGTCTATTACGGATGTTAACGGTGATTCGATTACCGTGCACAAATGATATGCAGACATTAATTGAAATTAGTTGGTTGCTAGACTTAGAGATGGCAGATAATTAATTGACGTTAATCAATTTTGAATTTTAAAATAGACTGTTACAAATAGCCTTTCTATTTTAATTACTGTTATTATATCATCATCATCGTCATTATTATTGTTATTATTATTATAATAATTACGCTTTATTATTCATTTAGTATTGCTGCATTATTAATATTGTTGTATTAATAAAATGATTTGAAATGACATTACGATGTTTTGTCATTTTTCCCATAAATTTGTTTATTCTTGCTAAATTAATAAATTTGAAGTCTAGTATTTTCTACATCAATCTTTAGGTGTACTTAAAACTGCAACGGATTTAAGCATAAATGCGAACGATGAAACCATAAGTCACTGGAATGGTAGGGTGAGAATTACGGAACTCCGTGCAAAAGGGGTGTGATGCAAGTCTGGTAACACCTAGCCGTGTTATATCTCGACTAGACATAGCGGCTTATGATTTTGACCAGGGACATCGTGCGTCATGCGGTAACCCTCGTCCTACTGCAGATTGCATCACGACCACGATATTTCCATTCATCTGATTGCATGACGTCGGTGGAAAATATCGCGGACTAATAACGCTATGCATGGTTGGCATATATTTGCGATGAAATACGTGCCGTGCCGTGCCGTAACAAATACATCCACAATCGACGGACAAACAAATGCGCTTTACACTGCAAGGTAAATACTTAATGTAAATGGTGGAATTACAGCGCTTACTGGTCGGATGTGGCGACGATAATTACATCGATAAAGCGTATTCTACGAATTGTGAACATGTTTGGTCTTTTCACATTGTCGACTATTATTCTCGATATAGTAGAAAAAAATGTTCGATCAATATCTTGACAATTACTTTATTTTTTCACCATATTCTTTCTATATTATACGAAAAGAATGGTTTTGTTCAAATATTTAAAAATTTAACTAGATGAAAATTTCTGTTTAATCCATCAAAATAATTATGTAGGACGCTCAAGCTAGTTGCTAGAATATTAAAACTTTTTGCAGCCGACTTTGTCATCAATACTTAAACGTTCTACATAATTATTATATTTTGATAATCCAATGAAATTATTCTTAGATCTATATCTAATTAATATTTTAGCTAAACCATTTCTTCGGTGTAGATACTTATTCTGTGAAGCACGACAGAGTATAAGTAAATGATTTCAGTTTTCCTCTATAACTCCATAACTTATTACTCTATATTTACTTCATTTTGATCTTTAGTTATTCTATAATGGAAGTGTATAATCTAAGTAAGTAGAAATGACTGACAATGAGTCATAGACATTCTATTATGGAACAGCTTTGTATGAGCAAACCCACGACCGATGAGCGAGGATGGCGAACGTCACGTAACCCTGTTTAGCAGCGTGAAGGCCTGTATATCCTGAAGAGAGAAGTATAGCAATTGTGCACGTCGACAACACGATGCGATTGTTATGTCTGATGGGCTAGACGTAGCTATGATTCCGATTCCGACTAGTTACATCCTACGAGACTTAACAGCCATTCCCTCGGCGCGTCGTTAAATTCATTGCTGCATCAAGCGAATTACAGTATTACGACTTTTCAATCGCGCCATCCAACATATCGGTACGAATTATCTCGCATTTATAATTCGTGACGTTGCTCGATACTAGCCGAATTAATTTTGTTCGAAGGCAATACGCTTAATGATTCTCATTATTAAACAAAGTCTGTCGATATCCGTTTACTGAAACATGAGTACACAGCAATAATTTTTAGATCAAAAATTAATAAGTACGAACTGAAATTGTCATTATCCAGAATTGCTGATCTTTTAGGAAATATATTCATTCATTCGATCTTCCCAAATGAAATGCATGTCGAAATAACGATTAATATCGATGCCAGCTAACAAATTTATTGATTTTGATTTTAATTGCATGCACATCTCTAGAAAGGAGACGCTAACGAATTAATTAAACTTCAGGTCGACAACCTACGCTTCGATTGTGCGTAACTAAGTGAATTGTATTGTAAGTATTACGTGCAATATAGTGAAATTAATTTCCGCAATGTACAGAACTAACTTTATTCATTTGCTAGAATACTTGATAATTAATTTTTAAATATTTGGAATAATACATATCCGTATTATGAGATTCAATGCCAATAATTCTGATATTGCAAAATTTGGTGCAATATATAATATTTCAAACATTCTCTATCATATCGTCGTTGTTTCATTATAGAAATAAGAAACATCATTTTTCACGAAAGATAACGTAAAAAGATCTTAAATCTTGCTCGCGTTCAATTCCGACGGCGATAGTAATAATAAATATTTTATTCCTGTTAAGACGTTATTCCTGTACGAGGTATTGATTTCGGTATTTCTTTCCGGTTTATGTCAGATCGTAAAATATTACGTTTCAATTTGTGAGACTAAAATCGAAAATCGTGAATCGTGACGAATTATGTCACAATTGTCAGCAATACAAAATTAATATATCTTCGATAGATCTTCGATATATCTTCGATAGAAATTCGATGGCGATAAAAATTATTTAATAATCTAATTATTTATATGAATTTATATCTTCTTTAGCTATCAATTTACTATTTCATAATTTAATATGATCCCAAATAATTACAGAGAGAGAGAGAGAGAGAGAGAGAAGTAGATAACAATAATATACGTAGATTCATTTATTCGAAATTATAAAATTAATTTAATATCCTGGTATATCTACTATTTCAAAACCATAACACAGAGTCTCTCTCTCTCTTTCTCGACAAATAATATAATATAAAAAAATTAATTTCCTCTAAAATATTCAGAGTTTATAAAAACATGTGTCATTTATATGCGATAAAATTCATTTTAATTAATTTTCAGCGCATCCAATTTCTATCAAATATGTATCAAATGCATAACATATTTGTTACGTGGAGATATTCAGGAAGTCGGTCGGCCACATTGGAATTCGCGGCGATACATTATTAATAATAATAATCCCGTCCCGGGCGGTACGACCGCGAATTTCAGACTGGTGGCGGGTGTCAGGACGACGATCGGGCCGTATTACAATTTGCTCTTTGATGCCGCCAGCGGCGAGGAGATCCGGAAAGCGTGTGTCGGGCGAAATTTTCGAGGTGACGAGAGTGCGACGCGACGTGCAAATAATACGCATGTCGTCCGCGTGTCATGATCGAACGTGTGTCGGGCTTTGATGATACAAAATCGATACCGCGGACATCATTATCGGGGCTTAACGACGTCGGGCGTCGCGCGTCGCTGTGCAGAACGCGGATCAGTTTTGTCGGGAGTCGCGTCGTCAGCCAATTAACGTAACGACGGCGCGACGATTAACGCTTACCGCGTGCAATTTGTATGTATATATGTGTACGTGTTTATGTGTACGTCCGTCCAAATCCTCGTTATCTCGATCGACACCGTTGAAACGATATATACTTTACTATGGTACTCGGTTCGTTCCGCTGCCGCCTTACCCTCTCTCCGGACATTTTATAACTATCGCCTTTATGAGCTCACCATCTGGATCATCGCGATATTTCATTCAACATTAAATCAATATCTCGTATGAGAAATTCTTGTGAAACATCGATCAAGCGCGTACTCGCGAATATTCTCACATTTCATTTCAAGAACAGCGAACAAAGAGCAATAAGTCTGTTCGCGTTGCTTGCCCCTTTTGAAATCAAAGAGTATCTTTGTTTTCTCTCTTTTCAACGTACAAATATATGTATATATATATATATTTACTTTTAATTTGTTTTTTTTTAAGTGCATTTTTTAGATTTCAAACAACACGAATAGACTTGATATTTTGTGTTTATACTTCTTATTCACGATTTCTTTTATGTTTATTCTTTCATTATGACGTAAAAAAATTAACTTTTTGCACTCAGTGTACAATGTACAATAAAATGATGATGATAGGTATAATAGCCGGCATAGAAAACATATAAAGAGAGATATATGTTGGACTTACAAAGTTATATTGTAGTTCGATCGAATCAATGCTAGACCAAGAAATACTTCTACCACTCTATTACTGAATAATCTTTACAGGTTAATTTCATCATTTGCATAATAAAAAAATATAAAAATTCTAGAAACTAATAAATGCTAAATATAATAATAAAAATATATATGTATATATTTGAAAATGGAAAAGAAACATATATTTTTTTAAATCTTTTAAAATACTTTTGTGAAATATTTCGAAGCGTGTGCACCATAGGCGAAACCCTTTTTAGGCAAATCATCGTCTCTCATTGAAATTCCTTTTGACTACTAAAAGGTCTCGACTCTCGATGCCTTAAATACGAAATAGCTAAGATCAATGGACCGATCAATTAATGTATATATACTTTACGTTTACATCAAACAGTTCTAATATTGTTAGCCATAATATTGTAAACACGGATGCACAGCAATTATAAATAATAACGTCAAACGAGCGCGAGTGATAATTTTAAATTATTTAATTACCTTTAGTGAGAATATAAAGGATCGTTTGTTTCTATCATTGCGTTGCCGAGAAATTGCGTTTGCGATTAATCCACCAGTTGGGAATTATTGATCATCCTGCCACGGTAATTATCGGCGTTCTGTATTCGACGTGTCAAAGGGTTAATCACGATTCATACTGTACACGATGAGACGGAAACGCGACGATATGAAATTTTGTACTGTTTATGGCTTTGAATTCACAGAATTCACAGAATTCCACCCAATCGATTCGTATTTCAGTAAATGGATCGATTATAGACGCTTCGACTGCGTGTTGCCAACTATATCTCCATCGAATTTAACAAAGTAGAGGATTAGTCATGTGTAATCCAGCTTTGTTGGAATTATTCAAAGAGCTCCAGAATAGAGTTATTTAATATCAAATCCTGGATTAATCTAGATGTGCATTATTAACTATATATTACTAACAGCATAATTTCTTAATATAATTCTCCCTTTCTACTATCTAATTTTAAGAGATGTACTGAACTGACTCGTATTTTATCGTTGATGTAAGCGCTAATTAAATTATTTTAACTAAATAAATACTTTAATAACAATTGATATAATAATATACTATTATATTTTTTTAATTATTTAATTTTCAGTTTAATGATAAATTTAATTTTAACTTTTATTCCGTATAATTATTCACGAAAAGATAAATAAATTTTGATTATCATATTGAATTTATATATAATAGTTATTATTATACTGTTATTTGATAATTATATAATATAATAGAATAAAATGTGTTCTTTAATTTGAAGAGTGCAACCAACATATTTCCGGAAATTGATATGAGATATCGCGATATAGCGCGCATACAGTGCATTGTTTTGTATCTTTCCATGCGTCTACACCGTGGCAATCCTTGTTTTTCTTCCAGAACAATCGATCCATCGTACCAGGAAGTAGAGAGTACTTTACGGTAACTACGGGACGACAAATTATTCAGTACACGGTGATGTCTCCGCGTTAACGATGAATGCAAGCCGTTAGATATTCGTGTGATAGGACGGCTCGAGCCGAGACAGCCGTAAGAATTTTCGATGAGGTCCGTAATCGCCATTCGTGATTTCCTCCACTCGATAAGTGGCGGATCTGATAACGACGTTCTCAGAAATTGTGGATGCTATTTGTATCTAGGAATTTATCGTAAATTTACGCCGTTGACTTACAAACAAGAGAATTCACTTTAACATGTGCGCAAATCGCGCAATTCGAAATGGCGTATCGAAAATCAGTTGCACACACGGAAAGAATAGTTTTGTTGAAGTACCTAATTTAGCTAGAGAGATGCAGATCTAAAGATAATTTTGATTGAACTATCAAAATAATTATGTAGGACGCTACTGATTGCTAGGATGTTAAAATAGCATTACTATAAACATTTAAGTATTCTACATAGTTATTTTCATAGTCCAAACAAAATTATTTTCAAATCTGTATTTAATTAAATTTTTAGATACTTCAGCAAAACCTTTTCCATGCAGTTTGTCGGAAGAGATAACACAGGTCTACAAAAAAGGGGGTCTTGGATGTTGTCGGGAAGCTGTGGGTCATTTCCGAAGTAATTTTCTGCGTAGAATCCGAATCTGAAACCAGAATTGGCCCATCACGTCAGGATTTTGAGATATTAGGGGATATATACTCGAAAAATGCGTTTTTATGCTACTTTAGAGGTTATGTACAGGACGCAACCAATTTTTTGGGTCTTTTGTGCTATTTGCATCATTTAGTAATATTCTTACCCTTCAAAATGAGATATTGATCGACTACCTACGATTTTTTTTCGCCAAGTTACGGGCATTTTAACCCACTTGCGTAACCGTTTTTCCCGTCTTTTTCGTTCCTGTTCTTAACAAACGTGAAACGACCACAAATATAACAAAAACTGTTAGGATCATTTAAACACTTACGCGGGGCCATTGTTAAGACAGCAAACAGTCACAATTGTGACTGTTTATATATTAGGACCTTGAATAACGGACAGCGCGTCTTGTGCGCTGCGGCTCTGAGTGCAAGGCGTCTACCAACTTTAAACAAATCATTAGTTTTAAACTTATTAATGCAATGAAAATGAAACTTTCCAGAACATTTGTTCATATCCGAATGAACAACTTTCTCGCTGAAAGTTTTAGGATGCTCGAAATTCGCTCGATAAACGAAGCACCTGAATGCATAAAAAAGGATATTTTGCAGGTGTGTATAAAAAAAATAATAAGTTGTTTGTTTATTGACAAATATCGGTTTTTCTTTCTTCACTAGACGTGGAAAACTCTAATGATCATAACTTCGAAAATAGCAAAAAAACGCATTTTTCGAGTATATATCCTCAAATATCTCAAAATCCTGACGTGATAGGCCAATTCTGATTTCAGATTCGGATTCTACGCAGAAAATTACGTCGGAAATGACCCACAGCTTCCCAACAACAAAACCTTGTTGACCTGTGTAATAATTACATTAAAAAAATAATTTAAACGATAATTACTTTATACCTCATTAACTTTTTTATTTTATTTCGGTTGTATTATTATACTATGAAAATATTCAGCAAGTACATTTGATTTACAAAGATAGTTTTACATTTATTTTCCGCATTTATTTCTTATAACTCTGTAAATTGGATCAAGTATTGAGATTTTTATAAAATTCCTAGAAAAGATAATCGCGGTGATGAAATGGTTACGCGATCGAAGATTTCATAGAAAGAGCTCCACTTTGTCAGTAGTTACGGTGTGACTTTAGTCAGCCGCTCGCGGCGAGACTCGACGACGATGTCTAGACCGCAAACTCGCTCGCGGCGACCTTGACGACCAAAATCGATTTCACTGGCAAAATTCAGGAGTGAAAGATTCTTACCCAGAGCTGCTCGTCGAGTATCCTCAGAAGAATAGCGGTTCGAAAACGGATGAGAGTGGTTGGTTCGCTAGATTTCCCGTCCCGACAACGACACTCCCTTTTTTCATCGTTTCTACTTTGCTACCTCTCCCATTCCCAAGTTGAAGCCTGTGGGAATTGGGGATTTGCGGTTTACCGGGAGTGCCAGACGCAAAAAACAAATGAACGGACCGCCGGATGAGTAGGACATGGAATCCGGCGGCTAGCACCGTTTCTCTTTTACAATTTACCTTTATTTCTTCCTTGCTGCCTTTGGTTCATCTTTTTCAAAGCTTGATACGTGGCAGCGCACACATCACTCGGTTATTTCTTCCTATTCCTTCCTATTCTATCCTTTGGATGTACGCAGCACGATAAATTTCAAGCAAATGAAAAGAAAACAATTGTACGTTAAAGATATACCTAACCCTTTGTCTTTTTACAGTGTTCCATCAATCTTTCTGCTTTGTGTGGAGAAGCACATGCTATGCTTAAGCATCGCTGGCAGCTGTTCTTTATTTTATCCGCTTGCCTCGCAATTTTGCAATCTACGTGGAAAAGACAAAATCTCCTCGGGGGAATAAAAAATTTTTACTTTATTTCTACAATCTCAAAAATTATGAAATTAAAAATTACGTATAAACGAATACATGAATCGTTATGCTTTTTATTACTAAGCGTAGAAAGTTCATGGAAGTAAAGAATATCCAAATGAAGTTGTTAATCATGCATGCGCATACGCTTTCAATGAATCCACGTGCGTACGACGTACCGAAGGTACGAAGGTCCATCAAGACCGCGACGAAGGAACGGGAAAGGGATATTGCCGGCACGCATTTATGCGCAGCCAGGTAAATTTGCCGCTTGACGAAAGGAATCGCTTACAGTTTTCTTAAAGTACATCGTAAAACAGTGCCGCTCGTAAAATCGACCAGTCGTATCGCCGCGGTTCCCTTGACTAGTCGTTCGCACGGAAGGGCCGATTTCGTCCTTATTTCCGATGCTCGGGAATAAGGACGAATTCGTTTACCGATGCGATAGAAGACTACGCGGTGAAGTCGCGTCCTGAATAATCGCGGACTGAATTTGTAAGATTACAGGCGAGCCATCAAGCGGATTGAAGTGTTGCAGCTCTAATTGAGTATCCCCATTATGCTACAGCGCTACGTGATTTGCTAAAGTGCACAATAAGATCTTGGCAGTTTCTGTGATAAATATGGTACTGCGATAAAAGCAATATACACATTATTAAGTAGTGCAGCGCGCGCGCAAATTACTTTATAATTTCACACACCGTTGGAAAATTGATGTTAAATTTCACACTTTTCAGTGTTCCAAACGGTCCACTCTAATTTATGTGTTAATTTAATACAAGATGAATACGCTAGAAGGTAAAACAAATATTATTTTATAAAATAAACACAGAAAAGATAATATTGATACAGTTTGTAAATAAACTGTGAAAATATTTTCTTCAATAAAATTAACATTTATGATATATTTAATTGTCATATATTTTATTTATTCATCTTAGAATTTACATTTTAAAATACATTATTTTTATGTTATTTGTTCATTTGTTTATAAATTGTTAGTTCGACATTATAAAAAAATGTTGAATATTAATTTAATACAAACTATTTAAAAAACATAATCATATTATGCTAAATTAATGCTCAAATACGTTAAAAATTCAACATAAAATATTAACACGGATTTAAGTGGACGGTTTCCAACACAAATACAAAATGTTTTTTTACTGTGCAGTGTTAGTCCAGCCGCTCGTCCGTTCGTCTGGTTGTTTATCTGCACAATTTCTCAAAAACGACTTATTGTAATATTTTCAAATTTCATTTTCGACAATATAAATACCCAAAGAGATTTTAGCATCGAAGGCGAAATATGAGTCAAATTTATTGGCCATGAAGAGATGAAAAGTCAAAGTCAATAAGATTTTCAGTAATAAGATAAATCTAACATCTTAACTTTTTCAAATTCTAATTTTTCACTGCACTACTTCGATAAATCCGTTCGATGTAAATCCGTTGTAACCGATTATTCTGTTCAGCAAATGATAGGCTAGAAAATGATTAAGGAACGACCCTCGCTTATCAGTGACGATTGGATCTCGTTACGTGAACCACATGAGTTTTCACGTCATTAAGCACGTCGATGTAATTATGTAATTCAAATTTGAATCAATGTGTGCGCGGGTTGGCCGGAAGCGAACCGTGTGTAAGGTTGAAAGGCAGGTGAAAACACTGAGACTGGTCTGTAATGATAATATTGGCTGTTGTGCGGTGGTGGAATGAGATCCCACGACATAATTCTACCTTACGCACTTATTTATTTGACAGTTGAGGAAATTATATTTCTCTGCCATTTAAGTTTGCATGTTCCCCGTTCATCAGTCTGAATAGGAAACCTACTTCTGTTTCACCTTCGAATGAATCCTACCTTGTGGTGTCTTTTGCCGCAAGAGTCTGATCCTCGTTCTCTTCCTGAATGGGCGTCTAAGCTCGAATCCGTCAAGAGGAACAGAAGGAAGAGGGTGAGAATCGCTCGTCCGTCCTTCTCTTATCCTTCGGTGATCCCTAGTAATTTCAGTCTGGCTTAATCCCTTGATGGTAATACGATCCCGATTCTATATACGAAATGCTTGCTGACACTAGACCGTATAGCATCACTGACAATGGCATGACGTGCTATAATATTACTTCGACGGGAAGATAATACGCTGTCAATAGAATCCTTTTTTCCGACGTTCATCTTCGACAAGATAGCTAACATTGTTATATTGTAATTTTAATTAAGCGTACGACAGCGAAATATTTACATGAATCCTGTAAAAATGATATCTGTTAGATGTATGTTTCATAAATTGTGCGACGCAATTAATAATGTGAAAATATAATTTCACTGACAATGTCCATAAAATATATAATAGTATGAGAACGGTTTAAAAAGTCCGTGCAAAGTCTAAAATATGGCACCACTGGTATATATCAAGATTATTTTTAGTATCTGGCAATCTCTTGGAGGATCACACACCAAATTTCAGTGAGATAGATGCACTACTCTGTGTTTGGCATTTATTTAAATCGATCAAGTATTGTGATTTGTGAAAAATGAATAAGAAAGAATTTCGTGTAGTGTGACTACAAAATTGTTCGATTTACGCTACGAAGTTCAAATTTGAAGAATAGGTAGGATGCGAAAGGACTTCGTAACATAAATCGAACAATTTTGTGATCACACTACACGAAATTCTTTCTTATTCATTTTTCACAAATCACAATACTTGATCGATTTAAATAAATGCCAAACACAGAGTAGTGCATCTATCTCACTGAAATTTGGTGTGTGGTCTTCCACAAGAGTTACACACACCGGATACTAAAAATAATCTCGATACGTATTGGTGATGCCATATTTTAGACTTTGCAAACCGCCCTCGTAAAACCAATAATTTATACAAGTATAGTTAACATACTATCTGCTGCGTATTACAATAGTAATATAATGTCTATCGATCATGAACATAACACATAACCAGAAGAGGATACGTAAGCTAATGATACGCCTACTTGCCACTTGATCGCATTACAGTTGAGAGTTTAATAGAGCCACTCGACATGATGATCCATACACCGAGGGTTGAAGCGTATCGCGGCGACCCGATTCTGACATCGGGCTTGAAATGCCACGGTCGTAATCCCATCTCTTAAGGGGAATGAAGCGAATTGGCATTCGAAGTGTCGTCGGGTTTAAACGCGGTCACCGTCGAGTTACCACGACAAAAATATGCCGTCGACGTTCGGTATTGCATGAACGAGTCGGAAGGTAAAACATCCGAGAACCGACGCAATGAAGGAGTTTAACGAACTTACTGAAGCACGTCGTAAAGCTTTGCTCTCCCGCGATTGTCCCTAGCTCGTTTCCGCGAATCGGAATGCGAGGGAAGTAACTCTGAAGGAGAAGCAAAGGGCGGAACAGCGATGAAGAAGTAAAGAGAGGTACAAGCTAGTTTCTACTGATCGTAATTGGATTGAGGAACACCGGATTGCGAGCGGAATTCAACATTCCCTGATTTTTGTTTTATGACGATATCCTGTAGCCGAGCTTCGTGAAAGTACAGAAATTAAGAGTTTCTTCGAAGTTCAACACAGACAATTTAAACACACACACACATGTATTAAATAATAAAATAATCCTGATAATATGACCGTGAAGTATATCATGAGAGAGAAATAATAATTAAAAGATAAATATAACACTAACAATAATTACAATTTTAAAGTAATAAGGTGAATATCCTTATTTCTACTCAAATCCCGATTTCTACTCACTATGAACTTGCCTTCTTAATATAAATATTCAGCTGATAGAATAAGTTGCAGAAAGATTAATTATACATAATTTATATACTCCGGCGTAAGTTGCATGGCTCACTGCTCGGCAGGCAGCAATATGTATTTAAAAATGAATTTATATCCGAACAGTCGCGTCGTTATTAATAACTTCAATCGTGGCGCTATTGATTTGCGTAAGCACTAGCGATTCGGATTTTGTCTAACCACTAAACAAACTCTACATCGTTCTACGAAAAGTTTTTGTGTCTTTGAAAATAGGGACACATAACGAGTAGATATGTGGACATCGCGATTTCTGTTGAGTAGAAATACGTACATTTTATGCATTGCATTTAATTCACGATTATTCATAACAAAAGCCTTTAAAATGATATTTTTTCATATTTAATATATAATACGGTTCGTGTAGTGATAAGTAATCACACTTTTTCGTTAACATAAAAGAATAATTTAAATTTCTGTTTTTGGTACAATTTGTCTTAAATGAATAGAAATAGGAACATTCATCTTAATTAAGGCTTTAAAATACGATCTATTGTTAATTAATGCGCTAAAAATAGATAAAAACCTATAATCAAATATATGTCCATTTCTAAAGTTAATATATACTTTAATGTCGGTTTAATTTTCTCTTTTTCTAATTCCTAAAAAAAGATAAAAGGAAAAAGATAAAAGTAAATATATGTATGAAAAGGACAGTAGTCAAATATACCTATGTTTAGATTTTCAACTTCCTATGTCAAATAAGATTTCCGATCGCACACGGAAAGAACGATTTTGTATAGCTAGATCTGAAAATAATTTTGTTGGACCATCTAATTATGTAGAAATTCAAGCATGATGAGCAGTATTGCAAAAAGTTTTGACATTCTAACAACTATAATTTGAGTATCTTGCATAATTATTTTGATCCAACAAAATTTATTCTCAGATCTGTATCTGGGTAAATTTTATATAAATACAATTAAATTAAATGATTTTTTTTTTCATAAATGAACAAATTGCATAAAAATGTATTAGTAAGCAATCATAAGAAAACTTTACAGTTGATATAGTCATCAATAAAAGAATAAAACGCGAAGATTAAACGCACGTATTAAATCGCATTAAATTTCCAGGCGGTAATTAATTTTGCGGCTATTACACACGTATCGTCATAACCATGTGAACCAGAAATTTTGGCCGTTGCTGTACGCGGAACAGACGCGTGTTCGTCCGTGAAATGACCATTAGATCCAGCTGGACCGATACATCTACGCAGAATTCCAGAACAGGAGCCGCGGTAGACGGCAAGCTAAGCCTCCCGTCACATATGTGCGAGGCAGACACGTGTGTGTACTGCGCGTATGTATCGCTCTCAAACGAATCGGCACGACGCCATCGGTGTAAATAACTTTTCGCCCATCTAGGATATGCGACAAATACCACGATACGTGCGCACAATGTAGAATGGGTAATAAATATAGATCTAACGAGCCGTATGCATGGGTAAATCGTTAATGTGTTGGTAAGGGCCAATGACCGATTAGACAATAAGGATTGAATAATAGAAACAATTGATTTTAATCACGCTAACGAAATACATATATCAGTTACATGTTAAACTTAAAATTAATAAAACGAAAAAAACGTCTTATTAATATAAGATTATGTGGCATCCGGGAAATAATGTGGATTATTTACATATAGCTAAAATAACTCATGAGATAAAAATCAATTGCTAATTAAGTAAAAATAGAAGCTGTCAATAATCAGTTTTAATGTTATTAATTATTAGATAAAATAACATTCCTATCTCTATAATAAGTTAAATATATTCCTCAAATAATTTCACATATTATAATACATTTATAATAATATAAATTCATTGCTCCATGAAGGTAAAATTTACATAAAAACATGTCTACATGATAGCGCCTACTAGACATTTTTCTTATGTACAATAAATTATACCTTCATGAAGCAATAATCGAGAAACGGTAAGATAAAATGACATCTAGATTAAATTGTCTAGATATATTCTGGTAGAATATTGACTAGAATTTATAAATATAACGTACTGAACTTGACTTATAGATTAAATACAAATTATTAAGGGATGATTCATTTAATAATAAAGAACAACCTCTATATATACCTTATATTAGCTGATAAACTTGCTAGATTTACTACATATAAGTGTGTTTGTTGTGTGTACGCAAATTTGTACTATTAAATTATCCCTCTTCAAAATTCTATCAACGTTTATTCATGGTAAAGTGGCAGGTATAATTGGGGTAACCGGCGATAGTTTATTTCTCGTCTGACTGTATGGCTCGAACATGTCCGCAATGTAATTTCAGATAACCGACACGCTTGCGCGCGCGAAAGCGCGATCTGGACCACGGCTGTTCCAGAAATACATAATTTACTGGCCGACGATGCATTCTGCGCGACCAGATTCGTTACGGGCGCATCCGTCATCGTTCGTTTAACCGATCGACCGATCCCGGCACGCGACGCATGGTGATTAATCATGCAAATTCGCCGGCGCACAATTGGTGCGCCGGACGGGGACACCGATAAAGCCCGGCTGGCGACTGTAAAAAATTCATAAAATACTCTTCCGTACCAAGTAGCGCGGCGCCAACGGTTTCGTCGATCGATATCGAAATGTCGCACGCGGGTCTACTTCAACGGGTAACGGGGAGTAGAGGGTCGTGGCGTCCCGACGCTCACGCGACACAAACCGTCGGCCGCTCTTCTGTATGCGTTTCTGTCACGGAGTATCTCCGCTATTTCCATGCGCTGCTTCAATTTCGTCGGTTTCGTATACCCGGGCTTGCTTAAATTTCAGAGCACTATCCCGAACTGGCGCGTCGTATACGTCTCGCACCTCTTTCGCACCGCGAAATCGACGCGACATCCGATATACATTGCGTACGCGAGAGAAACGTGTTATCCGTCTTTCCAGAATACGTTGCGATACGAGAGAAACCGGAATGAGTATGTGAATACCAAAGCAATCATGCTAAACTAATAGTCGCTTCCTATTTACCTAACAAACGGAATATAATAGAATGGTCCTAATTTAAAATGCTTTGGGAACCTGTAATAATATTAGAATAACGACCTGTAATTTAAAACCTGTAATAATATTAGACTAATATTTTGTATTAATACATAGACAGTAAAAACGATTTTGTTGAAATATCTAAAAATTTAGGTATAGATACGGATCTGAAAATATAATTTTATTAGACCATTAAAATAATAATTATGTAAGAAATTCAAGCATAATGTGCAATGCTGCGAAAAGTTTTTACATTTTCTCAGCAACTAGTGTCTTACATAATTATTTTGATAGTCCAACAAAATTTTAGTATCTAGTTAAATTTTTTGTATCTAGTTAAATTTTTAATTGGATTTACTTTAGCGAAACTATTCTTTTCGTGTAATTAACAATATCGAGATATTACGAGGACGTTGGAAAATACAATACATAAATGTAAGATATATATTTTCCAGTAATACACTGATACATAGTGAGCCACGAGCTTCCTTCAAGTCTTGGAAGTAAGTATGTAGCGGAAGTGAGGCTCGAAAGTTCTACGACGCGGGATTCGCCGTTGGTAAGAAGCCGGAGAATCGCGAGGCTTTTCACGAGAAAGATTTCTCGTGCGTCTACTCGCTAGTTGGTGTAATAGCTTTTTAGTTACCTCGCATACAGCGTATTCGAGGTTCTGACGGTTCGGAGTAGCAATTACTCCACGAACTTACACCGCGCCGGTGGGGTGGGCGAACAAGTGGGCATTCAACCGCGGGTGCGCAGCCAAAACAATTCCCGCGTTCTTGAAAATGCTTTTCGCAATGTGCCGCGGGGAAGAGTTATGGGAAAATTTTCGGTATCCCGACTCGTGGTCGCGCGTTTACCTCTACTAACTTCCGTCGTTGGAGCTTTGATTCATTTCCGCGCTTCCTGTAGCGAAATGTATCAGACATACAACGAGAGATATATCAGAGATAGAACGAGAGTTCTCTTATCGTGTAATTTTGTAATTAATAGAATCACAAATGTATGTAAATTATTTTATCTAGTAACGATCGAAATTCATTAATTGGGACTTGTTGTACACTGAAAAAAAGATTGGCTGCTGCAGCAAATTAGATGGATTAAAAATGCTATGCCATATTTTACCATCTAATTTGCTGCAGCAGCCAATCTTTTTTTTCAGTGTAGGTATCAGAAAAATCTCGAGCCTTTCTTCCAATCCTCTCGTTTGTATCGCGGTCTTGCAGTTGGCCCATAACAAGTTGGAGATCTCGTGCGATCTCAACGAAGCACTTGTATTACCCTCCAGCACGTGAAACCGTGAACAAGATATTACCGGCGGGGAAGTAGCATGCCAGACACGTTACATTTCCGGCGCATTATCGCCGACAAGGAGTTCAGAGTTTAATGCGTTTTCCGACTTCTGCCGTCTGCTAACGCGGTCCCTGTCGCGAGTCTCGTGCTTTATCCGAGATGTCTAATTATGAGTCGCATTTTTCAACGTTGAGACCTCTTCCAAGACTTATCTAATCGCGAGAGTACCTGCCAAGGGTGCACGAAGAAGAGTCATGTAATGCGGTTTGCAGCCTGGCAAGTTAATTTCGCTCGACGATTCCACACGCGCGCACATGTTATATTTTAACAGGACAACGATGCAACGTAAACAAGTTTTCCAGCGTTAAAACTGCCCCGCGGGCACTGACCGACTTCGGGCACTCGGATGTAGCAAGAGCATCACAGTGGGATCGTCGACTTAACGACTAGTCGTTAAAAAGCTTATTGCAACCGTCCCGCGAGAACGAATACCACGGAAATTATTAACTTTGGCATAAAATAAATATGTGTCTAAAATCACAGAATGATTAATTCTTTATCATTTAAGTTTAAAAAAAGAAACAAATAAAAGTACAGCGCAGTAAATGGAGCGCATAAATTTTCACAATATAAGTATATCATTTAGTAGGCTTTTAGAAATTTCTTGGACGTTTTGATTGCATTTAGGGCCATCATCAGTGACATGGAAAATCTCATAGGAAATCAGGAGGCTGTGAAAACTTGCTCGAAGTGAATCCGGCATCCTGAGATTTGATGAAAAACAAGTTAATGTTAAACTTGAGTGAAAGGACTAACTAAAAACTCGTCAAATGCCAAAAGCACAAAACCAGACCAAAATACAAAAAGAACTTACAAGAATCCGCACGTCATGTTATATAAAAGTTAAAACAATTAAAATATAAACGAGTCTCAAGAATGTCAATAGATTCGTTCTTTATCGATGAACTCTCTGAACTGGAGTATGCAAGATGTAGTATTGTATATTCACTGCGAAAAGGAGGATAAATTATTAATAGAGAATATATAATTTGAACCGCGCTCAAATCAAGAATGCAAGAATTATGCACTCTGTTTTTGTTGATAAAACATGCAACTTGTCGTTTTTCTTCGTGCATACTGCAGTTTGATGAAATTGAATATGGAATTGTTTTGTTTAATTGGATAAAAGCTTTTGTAATTCAATGTTTAATGCACAGTTGAATAGATATATGAAGCACATGTTGAGAGAAATATGAAATTTATTAGAAGTTATAAAATATTTCGAAGCTATTATATTATGGACACATTATGCATGTTTGCTCCTTTTCTCTCTCTCTCTCTTTCTCTCTCTCTCTCTCTCTCTCTCTCTCTCTCTCTCTATTCGCAAGAATTATATTAATATAGTTATAAAAATACTTTTAAGCTTAACCAACAGTCTTTTTTTGTCTAATGTTTGTCAAACAAATTATGAATTTATTATTAAACTGTATAGTTTATTATATAATCGAATTTTAATTAATTTAATATAAAGAGCTTGAACGTCCATATATCGAATAAGGGCCAGGATAAAATAAAAATTAACTCGAGACACAGACTGTAAGCTCTAAGCGTTAAAAAAGATACTTGAAAAATTTATTAGTTTTGGCGTTGCTAAGAAAGACACCGTACATATCTGTGTAAATATTAAGTTAAATAATATAATGATTTCACGTTGCATCTGTCGATTCTTTATAAAATTTTAAACTGACCCGGTTTAACTAGATACAGGTTTTCGACGCCATGCTAGAGACGTCGGTTTAACGATTGTCGTTAAAAAGTAATTCGCGTCCACCGCACTTTTATATAGGTACATGTAATGTCTAACTAAGTTATTTATATGCATTAAAAATATGGATATGTGAGCGCATTTGGTTTCATATTATTTATTGACTTTATTATTAATTTACCCTTATATTTTACTAGCACATGCATTATTTTCAAAGAAAAGTGCAATCATTTCAATCTTTTCTGCAATCGAATAAATCGTTATGTCATTAAAAAATTTTAAATTTACAAAAACAACGAAGATTACGAAATTCATACCCAAAAAAAATATTCCGCCATTTAGCGGTTCCGTGTTAATGTCAGAGGATTTTCCATTTATATATGACCTCAAGAGGATACTCTACAAAATAAAGGAATTTCGTATAACCCTAAAGTACTGGATTTAGGATTGCGATCCTCTCAATACTAGAAAACCTCTTCTAACAAGTAAGCGTGTCGTTAGTATTTTGTGTATCCTTTTATTTCAAAAGACTATTCGAGTTATTATAATAGAATTTTCTATAGAGGAATTTATTTTTAATCATAGCTCATATGTCCTCATTTTTATAGATGAATACATGTTATAAATACACGCACCTAATTAATGTAAGATTAATGTAAAGATTTTTTGCTTAGAGGAAATGCTAAGAGAAATTCCCCGCTTATCGGCAAAATATTTTTTTTGAGTGCACTTACACATACTAGATAGGTACTGTATAGTCCTCCTTGGGTACGGATCAACCCTTGAGTTAACGGGTCGCGGTGGGTTTTAGTGGGTGCAAGCCCTACATAACCCACCTGCCCTTTCCCGAGGGCGGTGGATATGCATTAGGCATTTCCCCTCCGTTACAAAAAAATACTGTATAGTTTTACTTTAAGGGGTAACACCTATGTAAAATTTTCAAAAAATCGATTTTTTTTTTCCTTTTAAATATACTTTAGGGTCTCAAAAATGAAGTGCAAGTGGTTTATTGCGATACATAATTTTTTCGAAAGTTATAGGCTCCTAAAAATTCAATTGTTAACCTAAAAGTATTCACATTCAAAACTTTAAACGCGTTTTTCTCAAAACAGTATTTTTTAAGTTGAATAGCAATAGAACTCAAACAATTTTTAACTTATTTACTTCAAATTTTTACAGTATTTAACAAATCACATTTTCTAAAAAAATACGTAAAATTTTTTTGATAAGTTACAAATTTTTTGCATTACAGCTGATTTTACTCGACTATTTTTTGACGAAAATGGAACTTTTTGTTTGTACTTCCGCCATTTTGTAAAAAATCAATATTTTCAAAAACGGCTACGTATTTCCGTAGATATTTGAGTAAAGAAAAGAAAAATATTTGCTTTTTTATTCTAAACCTTTCTATTTTAAATTACGACACTTGTGCTACTAGCCACGGAACACCATGCTATTCCGACTGTGTCCATCACGCTGCTGCAGATCCGCCATTTTGATAAATAAAATTCTGAAAAAATTATTTTTTGTACTTTTTTATGTGCTTAATAAAGTTATAAAACTCATTTTTTAATAGTGATTCATTAAACAAAAAAAAATTCCCAACATTGACCTTATTTACAACCGATTACATAGGTGTTACCCCTTAAGATTACATTGAAGAAAGATAGTTCTCGTAGGTTAATTGCTACGTATATATTAAAAATACAAAAGAAAAAGCTCAAAATATTAGAGTAAAAGCAACGATCGATGTTCACAACACTTTGGATGTCTTTAACATATCTTGCTACTATACTGAAAAAAAATTTGTTGAATTTTAATAAATAATTGTTTCAATAGTACTAACAAAATATTTACTTACAGTAAATGAATATTTACTTAAAATAAAAAAGTTATGCCTAAATCAAATAAATATATATTTACACTTAGTAAACATTTCGTTAATACCATTGAAACAACTATTTATTAAAAAGTTTTTTTTTTCAGTGTAAAAGTCAAAATCTCTATTATTCTATGGAACTCGATAATCGATATTTCGAATAATTATTATGCTAACTTACACGGTAGTGTGTCTTTAGAACGTAAAATGCGTGCATAAATATAGGTACATGTGTTTGTGTGCATATGTGTCTATATGTATGTGTATGCGTACGATGAATCTTTTCTTGATGAAAATGCGTTTTGCGACATGAAGATATATCCTTGATAATATAATATATGTATATCCATTCACGTATTTTACGGTTTCTAGCAATTTGTATTATAGGCATGTCTGTGAATCTGAACTCTTTTTACGGCTTTTTTTTCATGATATCGTTATGTGTAGATAGTAGGTCTCGTGATTTCTATCTTTTTCATTTGCGATTTATCTCTGAACTTCCGTAAGACACTATTGTTGTTATGGTTGCTTTATAAAGCGCACTCTCGTGGAAACATTCGGCCGTTTTGATAGCCCGTATTATCATCATACATGTTACATGTACAGCTTTTTCCATATCAAACAGTCGGAAATTGTATTGCAAGACATATATGGTGTGTTCTCAAATGTTTTTTAAAAAAAGAATAGGTCTCCGATATACTTTTTATTTTTAAAAAGATCGTATTAGTAACATTAATTTGCTTTCCTTAAATTTATCATATTGTCAAATGTAGGTCGTAATGCGATATTTAAATATAAAGAACATTTTTTTAAGTTTTGTTTTAAAATGTCTATTTTTTTATCAGTTTGCGATGTACTTTTTTATAAATATGTACAGGATATCTCATAGGAATAAATTAACACGGGATTAACAAATCTGAATGATGTAATTAATTAGATCTTTTTCTGTAACGTATACGAATATGAGAAAAAATAAAATTGCATTTAGTAGAAGATATTTGGCAGTTTTATTTGCGTATACGAATACAATATTGCTCAATAAAAAGTTTTACTTATTTTATTTGATTTTATAAAAAAAATAGCAAAAATTCGACATTCTAATGATATATAATATATTTTCGTATTTAAAAAATCGAGCATTATATAATACATGAGTAACAAATAAATGCTTCTTACCTTTACAAAGTGTTTTCGCTTGTGCTTTCTATGCATTTCGTACTTACAATTAGTGCAAAATGACTTATGTAAATGTCCTGTAGAGGGCCTTTAGAAAAGAATTTCTCGGTAAGATAAACTTTTCTTCCATCATTGCCACTCATTTTTCAAGACACGTTCTTCGAAGACGGTTAAAATAAAACTGCGAAGTCCCAGATACAAGACGAAAAATAAAATATCTACGAATAATTGAATATCATCCTAATTTATAGAGAGGGAAGGGACGAGTTTAGTTTCAACAACACTTCCCGTGGAATACTCCGTATAACTAGTCTGTATAAGCGCGATCGATGATCAGGAAGTATAATTATCCATTAATAATTAGTGTTAATAAATTATGTATAGTAAACTGTAATAAATCTAGTACTAAACAGAATAAAATAAGATTTCCCAGAATTTGTGTACTTCTGAACTGTTTACTCGATGTAAAGTGTAGTGATGTACAAAGTGTATGCATGGAACACAAAAGGAAAAATTTCCGATCGAGTACAGAAACGCACTGGTGCACACAATGAAAGTCATAAAATATTCCACCACTGGGGAGAACGTTGGCTCTCCCGATGTAGTAACATATTTCCCACGTTTGATCGATAAGGGAAACTATACAGGAGGTAACATGGTTACAAAGGTTATGAAGTAGCGGGAACCGAGAGACTGAATGATTGCCTATCAAGCATTGAGAATGTTTTTTATGCGGAATAAATTTTCGAATATATGTACGTCGCGAATATGATGCAACTGCAACTCGTGTTTTGAAAAAGCACTAACGCCACTGGTGCTGAATTTCAACTAAGGTATACTGTGATGATGCACATATAATGTAGAATCAAGCTTCTTGAATAACAATGAGTGTGTTATCTCATCTCAATATTATTGTAAATTCAGAATAACTTCTGGAGATCCGAATTAAATCATAATAAAAAATATTAAGCTTGCAGAAAGTCAGTTTATATAGGCAGAGATTATTAGAAAGCGTTAACTTGCTAAATATATCTCAATTTAACTTGTTACATTATTGATACAGCCGCTAATTTCTGCAATGTATTAATAATTGTTAATAAAACTGATAAGTCTTTCGATGGTGACCACTTCAGTTATAATACCGATAATACCGTTAATACGTCACAAATGAATATAACGCAAAAGTGGTGATACTTCAAAACGCGCGTCAATATTTAATTCACTGGCATTTTAATACAAGGTAAAATTCTCGATAGAGCTTTGTTTGCAGCATAGTTTATCGACCAGAGCTGGTTGCGCACGGATTATTAAATTAAATCGACTTGGCTCTGATGCACAATGGCGCATTGTTATCGGCGCAATCGACGATGAAGAAAGTTTTATCGGATATATTTATACAGAACGCATAAAAGCGTCGCGAAAGCAAGCATTTCTGTATTTATGCTAATACAGCAGTACAGATCAATTTATCGTTGATTCACGAGCGATCAAGAGAGCAGCGGCATGGTAATGCACGCATTACGCTGCACGCGATGCACCGGCTGTTGTTTCACGGTGGGACGTGTTGAAGGCACGTGAAACATTTGAGATGTTAAAAAACACGGTTGCGTTTGATGTGATTTCGACATATTTTGGCCGGCTTGATCGATCGCGGTTTATCGAGCAACACGGCTACATGTTATACGGTTATGGCGCAACAAGAATGCACGCATGGGTCGAATGAAGCTCGCGTGGGATGCACGAGGGGTTGTTGTGGCATTGTAGATATACTGAGTAGTTCGCAATGCCGATCGAGCGTGAAAAACGCATTGGCACGCAATAAAAGCCGCGATATATCCAAAAGCGCGATGCGCTAAAAGGCGAGACCAACGCGACTGTATTCCGCAGCTTTTATCGCCCAGCTGAGCGTGAGAGCTGCATTGATCGCATATCAGTTGGTATCACGTTCGACACTTTTATGGAAAGTAATGCGCGGCTTGGGGAAAAAAATAGAGACTCGACGTTGAATTTTTCTTCACGGTATTTATTCATTAAACGACCGGGATTTTTTTTCTGCAGGGAACACCGGCTTCGGAAATGGGACAGGTGCCAGCAGAAATTTTCATCATCCGTAACGGTCTTTGTAAAACAGAATGCTTGCAAGCGCGAAAAAGGTCAATGGTTACGTCAATGAGATAATGTTAAGGTTCTAATGAACCGCATGAAAAAGTAAAATGTACATACCTTATTTTGTTGGGAAGTCGGACGCAGAATATTCGCTGGAATATCGATTATTCGCTGATACACTAAGAAAAATGATCTGGTTGGATTAAATAGTAATTCTGGTAGAAAACGGACAAATCAGAATTTTCTGGTTAAATCAACTAGAATTCTAGCTGAGTAGATTTTACCAGAAATATTATATCAACCAGAATTCCAGTTATCTCAACTAAAATTCTAATAAATTTAACCAGAAAATTCTGATTCGTCCATTTTCAACAAGAAATATTTTTCAGTGTATTTTTTTGCTACTTTCGATTTACGTTTGGTGCCTACACTTACGATTGAAGCGGTAATAAAATAGGCACTATATTATGTGACATTTTTATTCGAACATGGTTTATCATGTTAAGTACATAGTTCCAAGCTTATTGTGTTTGACCATCTCGCACGATTTCACGATTCGCCCCGCCAAGATAAATCGATCCACTGTATCCACGTAGGCGAACGTATCTCGGACAAAAAATTCCCACGAAATAGGTAGTTGATGCATCACGATCGCTGGTGCTTAGGAGCGAGCAAAGAACGGCGGACATGCAGTGCAAATTCGACCAATAATTCAAAACTATATCTCGATTCTAAAAAGAAATCTGATTAACGACGATTAGGGACGATTCAACTCGGTACAAATAAAGCTATAAATGCACTGAGAAAAATATTTAGTTAAAAACGAATGAACCAGAACATTCTAATTACATCAATCAGAATTCCGGTTATCTCAATTGGAATTCTAATAGATTTAACCAGAAAATTCTGATTTGTCCATTTCCAATCAGAATACCAATTAATCCAACCAGACATTTTTCTCAGTGTAAAACCGATCGTTAATTTTTATTACGAAGGAACGTAAATAATATAAATCGCAAGGCAATCGCAATAATAGTCGGACAAAAACGATTAAATTAATCGTCGCAAATACAATCGCCCTAAACGAAAACTTTTGGCAAGTCATTCGAAAAACAGTCCGTGATAGCCAGTTTCCAGCGAAGAGGAGCATCGAAGAAACCCCGAACTTTCGACTTTACGTTCGTTCACGCTGCCTAAGCGAGAGGGGGGAGGGAGGAAGAGTCCGAGAAGGCGAGGGTGTAACAGGTGGCACGTTCTCCCCCGTGCCTCCGCAGTCACCCCCGCGTACCCTGCCTCGCGTTCTTCTTCTCGACGACGCGCGATTCAACTATACGAGCCGAGTTGAGGCTGCCACGTCGTCATTATTGACCCGTTCCTCCTACGGCAAAGGGGTTTACTAACCCCGGTCGTCTCTTGGTGCCGAATGAATTCCCGTTCACGGTCGATCGAGAACCGCCCGCAAGTCTATGAGACTTGCTCGCGCGCCGTTCCTCCGTAATAAAGCTCGACCCGCTTCTTGTATACACGGTGCGCCCGCGGAATAGAGATTGCATTCTTTCGGAACAGAGAGAGAAAATTCAAAGAAACTCGGCATCGTGAAACAATTTTATACTTCAAAATGTAATACGCCGTGCGTATGCGGTCGGTACGGTGAACGCTCCGAACGTTCCATTATACTTCGAAATGTAATATACGCTGTAATCCCGCAATGGATATGATCATTTCCCGGATCGTACCTTTGCGAAGAGGGCGATTTTTAGAAATTCGCTCTGGGAATAATATTACTGTATCATTTAAGCGACTTTAAGAAAACTACAGGAACGTTAACGGATTTCTCATAATGGATACGAATGAATATTCTCCTCGACTTGTTCCAAATATACGTACGTAAGAATATTTACACAATCTTAATAATTTCTACAATTTCAGTATACTTATACTTGCTAAAACAACATTTCTCAGGTAAATTTCTCTCCTATCGTTCACCATCCGACATTGTCGCCGTAATATTCTTCGTAGGAAACCTCTTGTCGCGAGGAACGCGTATTTGGATCGACTGGCTCAAAAAAAAAACGCCGCTCGGTATTTACCGTCGTCGACGGATGTTAAAATATTCATGAAACAAACGTCGTCGTCCTGCGCCATCGCTCTTGCTCGCTCCTAGTAGCAGTTCTCCCTCTCGATGGTCCCTATTGTCTACCCTGTGTTACACGCGCACATCTTCTCTTACCTCTTCATCATCTACGTCATCACGCACGCCTGGACTAACCCGGAAAAGTACTCCCAAGATCGCGAGTGATCGTTCTTTCTAGACATTATATGCTTGCTCATCAACCTTCTTTCGACGAGTTTTACCACACACGCACGTAATCTGAGGCGCGCACACACGCACACTTACACACACGAGAAGAAGCCAAGCTCACGCGACCTAAGTTGTCCCTCTGTGGAAGAGATCGGCAGCACAATTATCGCACGGCTTTCTTCGTTGACTAGTTTCCTTCGCGAGAAAATAGGAAAGAATACGGCAAAGCATCATACTCATTTTTTGTTCGACACCGTCCTCGCTGCACTCACCCCTATATTTACAAAAAATCACATGTGCTGCGTTGCACTCGTGAATATGGAATAATCCCAACCCGAGAAAGACACCAAGTTCAAGAGAAAGTCAAAATGAGTTTATTTTGACGTCATGAAAGTAAAAACGATGACTTTTTTGTTATAAATTTGACTGTTCATTGATGTTAAGAATCAAAATAGAGTCATTTTGATTTCTTGTTGACTTTCGTGTGTTCCTTAGGAAGCAGAACATGTCACGATAACATCAAAATAACATTAAAATGACTCGTGATTGATCAAAAAATAATTTTTATCTCCCCCCCCTCATAGTAAGGTTTCTTTTTGGTTTTTTTTCAGAATCTTATCTTGTATCTGATGGATTCGATCCATGCTCTGTTTTGTCTATTTTCTCTAATTAATGTAAAAAAAAGTAAATAATATAATATAAAACTTCTTCCCCTAATAATAGACGAAAAAAATATGTAGATATAAACGAAGAAAGCTTTTTTTTAAACAAGTATCCAAAGAACATACAAAAGTCGACAAAAAATCAAAATGACTTTGTTTTGATTATTAACGTCAATAAACAGTCCAATTTTCTAATAAAAAATCTTTATTTTGACTTTCATGACGTCAAAATAAAGTCATTTCGACTTTGTCTTGACATGATGCATTCCTCCGCGGTAAAATAATATATATAATTTTTAAAATTATTTTTTCATAAATCTTACAATTTCCCGTTCAAGCAATACAATAAAATTTATTAACTGACTTTAAATAATTGTAATAAAACAAAAAATGGTTTGACTAACGAAGCTGTAAAATCACATTTGAGTCCGATCTTACCATTAGAAAGTTAATAATTATTTTGGAGTCATTTCGATGTCATCATAACTTTTTGTTCCGATTGGGATATGTCGGTGTCTGCCTTAAGCGACCAAATTCGGCGCGCATTTCGCTCGCATGTCACCTATGTAGGAAACTCTCTATCTTAAGAATTAAGTGTCTCGTTTATCTATCGTAAATCTAGACTGCAACACCGTGTTTCTCTCTCTAGCCGTGTTCTTTCGTGTCTTTGAACGCTTATCGAAAGTCGAATCTACAGACGTCACGTGCGTGCAACATCTTCGAAAATCCGCTTGTCGGCTGAGGAGGAAAGCATTTTTGTACATGTCGATGAAAAACTCGCGGCGTCTTATATAATACTACAATTAGCGCTCTTGTACAAATTTTTTTTTAATGTACGGTACTGGTAAAAGTAATAGCGAACGCAATCACACTTATACACAAGTATACACACGTAGAAAGCGTTGCATCGCTCCTTACTTAGGCCAACGATATTTGTTTACGTCGTTTATCGACAAGCGCTATTAATTTATAAAATGCTATTTCGGATCTTAATAAGTGGCTTATTTCGATTAATATCTAGTGCACTTTCACATTTGTCACTCACTTCGCTATATTTTATACAAAAGCTCCATGACGAGGCTGATGCAACATTTTCCCTGGTGTGTATAACATGAAATGTGCATAATATGAAATGCATGCGACCTGTTTCAATCCTCTGCTAATCATGTAACGGCAATATGAAATAGATCGTGTATCATATTAAACGAACTCTACATTATTTAAATAGCCAGTAAACTGAACATTCGTGCGCCCGTGAATTTAATCCTGTGAAAGATTAAATCAATGTAATTATTCTTGACTTGTGAATTTCATTTTATTAATCACTTTTACAATATTTGCTATTTAAAACGAATAAGCAAATACTGTACGACAAATTAACAGTGGAACAATAATTAAAAAATCCTTCGGTCGCGCATTAATGGCGATTAAGTAAAATAAATCTTGCTTAAATAATTGCTAACAAATTGTAAGTCATATTGATGGATCGAGGGAATTTTTGTGCGCACCAAACAAATATTTTTAAAAGAAATTCAATCTCTGGTTCTACGATTTCTTGATCCTGAATTGAGATTTGCTGGATTGTCGAACAGCGCCTAATTAGTGCATCCACTCACTCCACGATTAAACGGTTTGTGTGAGGCGGTAATTAACGTTACCATCATTAGTGTGTTAGTCTCGTTAATCTCTGCTCGTTATGCTTCAGTTCAAAACGGCGCGTACAGATATCCAATAAGAATAGCAACCGGAATTTCGTAAGATAACAATGAATAAAAAAATAATTAAATCGGGGTTTAGTAAAAATAATATCGAGATAATCAAGATGATCAATAAATGTATCGACAGCTTCACTCGAGGTTGCTATTAATTTAAATTAGCACGAAGAGTCACCATCCGAAGTTACTTTCTATTATCGCTGACGGAGAATTGATTAAAGCACTTCCGTTTGCGAAACTTTTATGTGCTGTTGCCGGTGATTTTTGCACATATTCAATCCTCGGCCCGCGTACCCGACGAGGACGGAGATAATTCGTCAGACGATGCATACCGCGACGAATAAATCAGCCATAGCGGAGTCAAGGATCGCTAATTTGTTCGGGACACGCGATGACGCGTGTCCGAGTCGTCGGGGAATCGACTTTTTCTACTTTGTTGGACGGCTTCCCTCTGGCTTTTTTTTCCTTCTCTCCCGTTTAACATTTCTGTTATATCTCCGACATCCAATAAATTTCTATACGCTTGCTGTGTTCTTGTTTCAGGAACAAAGAAACCAATAATCAGAAAATGACATTTGGCTTGTGAAATGTTCATAAACGATCCGATATCGCGTTTATGATTATCGTTAACATTATGATGAAGTAAATTTTTTAAAATCGAATCGTTGTATTTGACAATTTGAAAGGAAACAGGATGTGTGTCTCTCTCTCTCTCTCTCTCTCTCTTTCTCTCGTTTTTTTGACAATATCAAAGTACTGCAAATAGGAAAGTGAGATATAGTTTGATATGCAATGTATGTTCTTTTTATGTGAAATATTATCTTGATTAAAAATGTAAAATATGGAAATATAAAATCTGTTTCTAATTAGGATTTATTTACGAGAGACCGGGAACTCATAATTTACGTAAATTAATGCGGCTGGAATGAGAGTGGCAGTGAACATTTCTGCGTGTTCTTTTCACCGAGTGTTATACCCGCACGTTTCCCGAAATTGCTTGGGTATTCGCCATTACGTCGCGTAGAATAGATTCGCGGAAGGAATTGCGATAATTTGTATGATTTGTGTGATGATCGCGGAAACAAAACGTCAAGAGAGACAAATATAAATACATAAGAATATCGTCGTAATTTGTTCGGGACACGCGAAAACGCGTGCGTGACCGACGGGAGTTCGCGAAGTTCTATTTTTCTCGTTTGCTCCATCTGTAGGTTTCCTTAATTTCACATTTCGCCGTGTTCATGCGCCGCAATGTATACTACCTCGGTTCGATATATTTTCAAGGGAAACATTCGCTTTCGAAAATACTTCGTGTTCTTCCGCGTAATTGTATCGTAGTTCTTTCTTCGTATATACTCGTAAGAAGTTCTTTGAAGGTGTTAGCGAAGAAGGGTTAATTTCCTGAACATGACGTAAAATGTACGCGCCTACGTCACATGTAACAAGATACTGCAATGTGAATAAAGAAAGTTCGATAAAACTAAAATTTCTATTTTTATACGAAATGATTCGTTGTGTCTCCCAATTAAAGGGCGGTGATATCATGTAATTTATTTATAGACAAATCTTTATAAAATTATATTTGAAAATGTGAAATTAGTGAAATTAAAGCATGAAAATAATACAAAGAAAACCAAGTTTTGCCGCCGTGAGATTTTTCGATAATATTTTCGAATAAGCGCATTATAATCCAATAATCTTTTAAAATGCAACACATATGTAAAGCCTTGACTTACAAGGAAAGTCGGAACTATCCTTTACCGATTTTAATAGATTTTAGATATGTAATAAAGCATTAAAAAATATTAGATGCATGTTCTTTTATCTGCCTATCTCAAGATTCAACCCCTCAAAAAAATAACAATTTTTTTTTCATTTTTAACGAATATCTTCGAAACTGTAAGATATATGAAAAAAAAATGTTTTATATATAAAAGTTTTTTTTATACTGTTTATTTTATACTCTTAACGGTGTGTTCATATTTTTCGAAAATATCAAATTTTTTAATTTACTCCATTCTAAAGGATTGTTTCGATTCTTAAATCCTGAAATAAGCAGGTAGAGAAAATATATTTGTCTAATATTTTTTGAAGCTCTACAACATCAAGCTTTAAAATCCATTAAAATCGGTGAGGAACATTTCCGACGATTCCCTTGTTAATTTTTTCTCAACTCACAATATAAATTGCTCTCGCTACATCGCTCATTTGTCGCAGCATTTCGAATCGAAATCACATAACTCTACCTCTCGTAAGATTATTTGTAAAAAAATTCAGTGCCGTATCACCACCTTTAACGAACGTATTTTATCATTCGATCGCGGCCGTAGGCACTCAACATGTTCTCAGTATCGTCACTCCACTCTTGTTCTCCAACACGACACCGTTAAGTGACGACGAGTCGTGCCATCGGACGCACCTGATCGTGATGTCCCGACGTCTTAAAGTGGTTTCGAGACCGTCTGAATAATTCGTGTCGAGATCGTTGTTCGGCCAGCTGCCTCCGCGTTGGCACGTGGTGGTCTTCTTGTTCAGACGATTCCTTATCGCTGCCACCGTTGTCACTGATGACAACGCTGTCATCGTCGCCGTCAACATCGCTATCGGTCCCCGAAGAATAATGGGCCGCAACGGCTAGGTCGCCAAACTCTGCAACACACAAAAAACGATTAGAATGCAGTATCTTTCTTTAAAACATTTGGAGGAGGTGCAAAATAGATTCACTCGACTGCATTGCGGATTAAACGACAACAAATTCAATGAATAATCCGCCAAAAAAGAGAAAATGAACGTTAACGAGAAAGGGTTGTCGTTAGCGCCTTTTAGAGGCGCAATACTATTTTCGGCATTTTAATATTCTCTCTCCCCTTCCATTCAGCCATTATTCCATTTTTCTGCTTGATGTGACTAATCGCCTATTCAAATGTTATGCACAAAGTGCCGATGTTGAGTTATCACGATGTGGCAATTAAAGTGGTGCTCCTCCTCTTTTCTCAATAAAATGAGTAAACGTTTATGTTCACGAAACAATTATCAATGTTTATCGTATCCGCATAATATCGAATTTTACTATTGCCAAATCTATAAGAATTCATATTACATTTTTTAGAGACTATAAATTTATAATAAAATATTATAGCGAGAGAGAGAGAGAGATATTCTTGGGAAAATGTGGACGATTTAATACGTCGATGGATCGAAATTGTTATATAAATGGTAGATTTTCTATACTTTTTCTTGTTTTCTCTCTGTGATACAGTGAATTAATTGAGTTTTTCTATTCTTCCATTTTCTACTATTTTTTAAGCAACGTATATTTTTGACAAAATTTGATTTGCAATTCTGTCTGGCGTCGATGGAAAAAAAGATTAAACCGACGAGATCACCGCTAACAAGAGATTCAAGATTAATCAAACCGTCGAAACTGATGTTTGCAGAGACCTCTCGTCATTTATTTTTCTAACACGATAGTATTTATCTCCATGTAGAAGGATTCAGGCTTGTTTAATTGAATTTGATAGAAATGAAAACAGTTTTCGATAACGATAACTATTGTACATGAAGTGTACTAGAATGTGACTATGATACGTTCGACTCCCGATCGAGAAGTACACGTAAATGACAGCTATAAAAAAATAATATATATATATATATATCTCGTAATGTTACATTCAAATATTTAGATATTTTTAGATATTTTCAAATATTTCTATTCGATTGCATTTGCTTATTGATTACATTGAATAATTCCTAAATCTAATAAACGATTTTAAACATAAAAGAACAAGAACACACATTTAAAAAAAATTCTGGTTGAGAAAATGAACCAGAATATTCTGATCACATTAATCAGAATTCTATAAGTTATCAATTATAATAAATTCAATCACAAAAATTCTGATTTGTTCATTTTCAACTAAAATTAATGCAACAAAACTCTTTTCTCATTGTAACAATTTTAATTATTGCAAACTCATAACATATTAACAACATATTAATAATATTTTCCTCTTTTTCTTTCGCTAGATCTTTCAATCAGTTATTACTGCAAAAATGAAAATTTCAACGGAATCCATCATCCATCTATATAACTATAAAGAGGAGATCAAGCAGCGAGCTATAAAAATGAGACTTAACCCCCAAAGGATGGCGGCGCCGGACGATTTTCCAATAACAATACGATCGTGGAATGGCGGCGCTATCTTTAATGACACCATTATATTATCTCTCGCACGAGTCCGTGTATAAAGATCGCCATTGCCGATCGCAATTTGCGCGATCACCGATATTGTGCCCGGGCCGTTTCGCATCGTTGGATATTAACGTTGCAAATCGCCCCTTCCTCTACCCGTCGTTTACTTCCAAACCTATCTTCCTTTCCACTCTATATAGAGCTGCTCATCCCCCCTCTCCTCTCTCTCTCTCTCTCTCTCTCTCTCCCTTCTTCTCTCTTTCTCTTCTCAGGGTTCTCAGTTAACCGAAGCTATAGCTGTTCGAAGTTCTATCGGGGACTGTACGCAATCAGCTGCTAATTGGGGAATGATTGGAGGCGCCTCCGCTGATAGTATCGCACCCCTAACTACCTCTGCTGTACCGTTATATAACCACCAGTCAGTATAAATGCCCCCATAAATGCCAAAGCAGGCACATATGCAGCTCAAATCGTTTTGCTGTTGCACGAAATAAACAACGATCATTTCAATTATTTGTTGTCATCTTATGCTCGATATTAAAACTAAAAATCTGCATATCTTAACTAGAAAATTAGCAAATAATGTTAAGAAAATTTCACTACAAATAATTCTAGATATTATGGTAAAAAAGATTTTAAAATTTCTATAATTCAAATAATAAGTTTACTAATAACTTTCTCTTATTGCTACATATATAAAATATGTGTATAAAATATGATAATATATATGTTACATATTATAATATCCATTAAATAATTCGGTTTTATTGTAAACAGCTTAAGTTTATATTTTGATTGATAGTTTATGTATTTATGTGCTTTCAATAATTAAAAAAATATTAATATTCGCTTTGCATTCAAACATAAAACCTCGTTCTTTTTTTTATGGAAAGCTGATTTCTGAATGGAGTAGGCGAGAGCGTATGAATAAATGTGCTAACGTTATTGGTAAATCGTTTATGTCTATCGGATCGCGCTGTTTTAGCTATTTATGAGACTTTTCTCTCGTAGAGTTATGATGCTCTTATTTCAGCGCAAAATGCAGGTCAGCCGACGGTAGTGAGTTTTTGCGTTGTGCCGCATGGGAGAAAAGTCCAATTATACATTTCCGCATACAAGCTGGTTATTAAAGGAATATGTACGTTTAAAATGTCTAAAAAGAGAATTATATCATCGACACGAGAAACCAGGAAGCAAATAAATCTAGTAACATGATTTTGTTACTTTATCGTAATAATTTGAAACCTAGATCAAAGAACACACAAAAATGTTATTTTTCTTATGTTTTTATATAAATTAAAAGAGAATCATGATTATTATTAAAAAAAAAATGTTTAGATTAATTAGGATCTGTCCTTTCGGCTTTAAATTCTCGAGTATCGGTACTGTTTGCGATGAGTAATTGGTATTAATATTTACAAATCGATAGCAGAGGTCTCTTCAAAAAGCTCAATTGTCTGATGATTGATCGTGATTTTATTCGCAATAAATATTTCATATCTCCAGGATAATTTTCCACACAAAGAGATCCTCGCATTATTTCGCTACTTGTGTAGAACCAATTCCAACAAATTTTCTCTTATCACGAAGGAACAAGAATGAGAAAAAACGAGGACATCAACCTTCGTTACACGTGTTTGAACTTCGACAGGCTGATACACGTGGAGGGCTAATAGTTGATTAGTCTCACTTTCTGGAAACGAGGGGTTAGTAAATCTAATTTCCGCATTTTCGCAAATATACGATTCACATCTGCGAACGAGCATCAATGTCGATTACTATGGAGTCGATGCAGAAATTATTCGACTCTTGATGAAGTCGCTTTGTTCGCTTTAATCTAATGCTTAAAGTCAGAATATTAAATTAATAGTCTATTTCGAGTATATATCTCTCCAACAGGCATAATGCCCATTTTAAAATATGTTAACGACTACTTTATAATGACTATTTGTGTATAACGACTACTTGTATACAGGGCTGGCATGTATTTGAAATATTTTTATTTAAAACACACTATTTGCAGTACAAGCATATTTTGTATTTTTTATTTCACCGGATCACATAAAAGTATTACGTATTTTGTATTTGAAATCGAAAGATTGAAAGCTTTTTGTATTTTGTAATTCAAATAATAAGATTGATTGTCAATGTGTGTGTATGTTAGTATTTGAAATACAAAATACAAAATACTTTCAATCTTTTGTTATTAATACTGAAATACAAAATACAAAATACTTTTATATGCTCCCATAAAACACAAAATACAAAATATTTTCATGTACTCCTAACAAATACAAAATATAATTGTCTTACTAATAATGTTTTTCAAATAAAAGTATTTCAAATACATGTCCAGCCCTGCTTGTATATTACATATTAATATAGGGTGTAATCATCACAATTAGTGAAATCTATTAAAACCACTACTATGCGTGCTTAATTAATTATAAATGATATTTTTGTTAACTTTCAGTTAGCGCATTTTTAAGTGCAAACAGTAATTGTACATATACATTAGTAATTTTAAAAATATATACGGTAATTTTAGTCAATGTAAAAAGTACAAACTTTGTCTACAATAACATATACGGAAAAGGTTTTCTTCGTGTTGACTATATTATGGTAGAAAAAAGAACTAGAGAAATACAGTAAAAAAGTATTCGTGAGTTCAATAATCCTTGCAATTTCTTTTTCTAGCACAATTCCCTAACAAAACAGGTTATAGCAGGGAAAATATGCAATAGCGAAGTTATTCCTTCTTTCAGCACTTCCGTTTTTTTGAGTTTACGCGCGTTATGAATAGATACATTCTTTTCTCGAAATAATTCGCACTTTTCAAGAATTTTGCAACTCGCCGATGAAACTTCTGCATCCGAACGGTGACTTCGGTGGTTTGGTCGTGAAAAAACCGTCAACTTCTTTATAATGAAAGGTCGAAGAACGTTCCGGATTTTTAAACGAGCGTAACTTTGGTGGGTTCAACTGCGACATTAAAATGCAACAGTTACTTCAGCGAATTGTAGTTTCCCTCTGGCATCTGTTTTTTTTTTATGCCTTCGCTGCCCAATTAAAAAAATGATGTAGTTGTAAATCTATCGAGATACATTTTTAAATAAAGCACTGGTTTTTGTGTATTGGATCTAGTATTATAAGACAAGATATAGTTAACACTGCCATATAAATAAATTTCAATTACTTTTTTATTTATCTACATTATTTAATATTTCTTTAAATTGTAATACAAAATAGAATGGAAAAAAACGTTTTACATAAAAATTGGAAAAAATGTTTTACATAAAAATTATTATTCAAATTGTTTTTGTTTACATTAATTGGTAATTACATAGTTTAATGTTTATACGAGTGTTTATATTAATACCTACATTTAAATTATTATGATATTTAGAGAATAAAATATTATAGATAAAATATACTTGTAATATTTGCAAATGATATATTCAATGTTCAGAAGAGTAAAAATTCTCGATGTAGAAAACTGTACATGAAACACGTCGTGATCGATCGATTGTAAGTTATTCAACTTTGGCAAGTCGAAACTGGATACGAAAGTTCAAGGAAAAGGTATCTTCAACGAGAAATGTCATCTGCATCTTCCGTGGTTGTACGGAATGTCGAATACCCAGTTCAAATTTGTTCGAATTCGTTAAAGGAAGTTGAAAGTTTCGGCGGTGACTTGGTAAATTGCAATACCTTCCGGTTTCGCTTACTTCGCAAAATAAGTATCTCCTGCGAGTTTTGCGTGATCCTTCATATCGTTACGTCAGAAGAACTCAACGCAATCAACAGATTCAACTTTTAAAATAAGTTTGATTAGTACACACATACACACACACATATATATATTGTAAATGATAAAGATATAAAACATCAATATATATAAAGATAAATATAAAAGAGATTAATAAAATTACACAAATTTTAGAGATCAATAGGGTAACTTCGATATTTATGCTGCAAAAGTTAGAAGAAATAGAAGGAGTGGGAGTAATTTGCACTTCTCCGTTATATGTCTTTATGTTAGGTATATTAGCATTGTGTTATGATTTTATTAAAAATTACTGTGTAACTTTCAGTAAAAAATTGAAATTACAACATATTTTATGTGTGTTATTTTTAAGCATTATTTGTAAATTTTTCATGAGTCATATATGTATCCCACCCCTATGGAATATATGGCAAAAATGCAAGGATTTTAAAAAATATTTTTTAATATAAAAATATTTTATAATATAAAAATATTTTTTAATATAAAAAATAAATATTTCAAATTCCTAATATGTAATTCATAATAGTAAACAGTATAAAGTTTTTATTGGTATAGTTCATTTACTTTAAACATAATAAAACATACTTGATAAATTAAGTTTTTGATAGGTGTATATATACTGGAATTATATTATATATAAAAATTGAACATTATTTTATTATACATATATACAAAACATTATGGTAAATTTTAAAATTTATTCAGAATTATTGCAATTTATTAATTATTACACACACATTATTCCGAACGACATTTGCGGATATGTTTTGAGGTCTCGTTTGATATAAGAGGTATCCTCAAGAACACACCGCAGAAACATCGTCGGGGAAGATCGGTGCGACGACGATATGAGAATGCGGCGCCAACTGCGAGTACGTGTAACAAGGTTTCACGAAGCCCCGATAGATACGGTGTCGTGACGCCATCCCCCAGGATTTCGGAGAGGTGGAGTCGCGGCAGGTTGGCGAGAGGGTAAGGGGACAGCGCGATACGAGGAGGCTGCGGTTACGGATATAACCGAGCAGATAACACGTTTAGCCCCCTGCAGATGGGGATCGTTTAATTGCCCAAATTGGTATCGCGTCGTGCTTAGAATCGGCTCACCCTCAATTTGAACCTCGTATACGAGGTGCAGACCCTTTTAAGATGTGTAATTTCTCCCTATGCAGCGAATAAGCTACAAAATTCGAAATTTCCAATGCTACTTTTCTCTTCTAAAAAAAAATGTTGAAAGAATTAGAAAAGAAATTCAATTTATGTACATAACTGCGCGAATTATATTTTGATTGTAATTTACGTGTACCAAAGTGTAATATAAATTCAGTTGAGAAATCAAATTGTAAATTAAATTTCGTCTATGTAGACTCTTCGCTGCAGCTTTCATTCCTAAGCACTCCGTGAAATATTCTCTCGCCTCTTCCGGAGTTCCGCGAGTCATCGTGAAAGTGCCAAGCTGCGGGGCAAAAAATCGCGCAAAGTATGCAAAAACGTAACCTGTCCTTCGGCACTTTTCTTTTTTAGAGGAACGAGATCTCCGGGCACACCATTTGTTATTCTAATATCTATGTATCAGAGACTGGACCAAGCCGGGGCTTCGTGGGTTGGTTTAAGGTCCGATTTCGCATCCATCAATGTCGGTGGCGATTTTATACACGCTTCTCGGGCACGGTTCGCGTGTCAGAGCTTTACGTGTGCATGCGACGCGCGCAGGACATTCCGCTCGTTTTGCGGTTTTACCGGACTCCACACGCGGAACAATAATTAGCAATAAATCGCCAACGGCTGACGTGCTGTCGGCTTTTCTTGCGGCTTTCCAAAGAAAGCGCGACGGTAGTTTCGTTACCATTTCACGAAAAAACTGATGCGTATAGCACAAATTTAACGAGGTTTGTGCACGAAAATAATATTTGTGCGCTACATCCACTTGCATCTACGATGCGTTTGCGCTCCACAGTTCTCCCCACAGTGACATATTTAACCAAGTGCTATAATATTATATTATTGTTTGTAATGTATCATAATTGAGCGTAACAATAACATTAATAACTGTTATTACATAATTACATTGCTGCATTGAAATAGTAATACATATCAACGTATCGTAATGATTGAAGCTATTAGATATAGTACAAAATAATCATATTGTATTGAAATTATTGAAATATATGTATATATCTGACGCTTTAATTATTCTAAAATGTCTGCCTCCTTTGTTCCTGTTTTCATTGTTATACATATAATAGTTTTACGTTTTCTTGTTAATACCTTTTTTCTCTAATAAAAAAATTTATTTTATACCTTATAAAAAAAGCTGACCATATTCCGAAAGAACTAGGTTCCATCAAAATATTGGCATTGCCATATATCTCGATCGTAATTTCATCGATGCAATCGCCTTCTGTTTACTTGCAAATAGTTTACAGTCCGTTATAGTATACCATAGCCATAGCTTGAAAAACCCGAAGATTAAACTATATACAAATATTTGCAATTCTCGTTTTAGGATCATTAAAAGATTTCAATGCTGCAAATTGTACTACGCAATCTGTCCCTTCGATTTTATATCGTCCAACTTATTTATAACTTTGTTTATTTTAATACAACAAAAAACCTTCCAAACTGCATAGCAATACATTTGACAGAACGATAAATAAAACTGTCCGTTCATCTAATAATAAAAATCAATATACATGCCTCTCTAAATTATTTAACGTGTCAGTTTATTAACGTCAGGGAAAACAAACAGATCAACCTGTAAATTTCCATGTTTGCAGGCCGAAGCAACAATAGGAACAATTCGGAGCAACGCGATTTATCACAGTTGTAACACACCTCTTCGAACTCGGTTTGATAAATGGGTGAACGTACCATTTATTTCTCGCAAGAAGTAAAATTCAATCTATCAATAACAAACGACCGAGATTAACAGTACGTTTGGATTAAATGTCACATCTAGAAATATCTTTATCGATAAATTAAAATGCAAAATTATAATGTCGGCGGTAAAAAAAAATCAATATGCGAGAGCGCTATATAATGTAGTTTCACACAGGCAGAGTTCGCAAAAAAGTACATGCGCTACGTGACGTTTTAATCCAGGTGTTGCAGAAAAAACATTGCAAAAAAAGATTTAATAATAAACTAGCTTACCGATCCCGGAAGCAGAATTCCTGTGTTATGCTTCGTGACGCGTATCGTTCGATATCTTTGGACTGACCGCTCGGACGCTTTGATCGGGGCTCTCGAGTAAACGACATCGTGTTATGAGAGCCTTTGTGCCGGTGGCTTTCACCACGACGCGAGTTTACCAACTATACACGAGCCCGCATCGACGGGCGACCATCCTCTCTTCGTGCCTATAAACTTGGCTTCTCCCATTCCTAAATGTCGGACGCAACGAAATAAACTACACGTGCAATCTGCGTTTCGATTTCGCGACTATCAAACATTCGTGTCATAATGCTGATGGAGAAACACTCGCAATCCAATTTACTCATTTATGTAACCACCATAATGGACTCGCAAAGTATCACTTAAAATCGGATAAATATACATTTGATTGAAAACAGGATTTCTAAAGTATAAATCAAATCGATCAATCGAATTATCGAAACAATAAATGGAAAATAGAATATTATTTTATTTGTTAAATTGACACACTATATTTTCTTATTATAAAAACTCTATTACACAAAAACAATAACAAAAATAAAAACATACTAATAAAAAATAATAAAAAAAAACTTCTAACAGTGTAAAAAAAATGTTACGCGTCCCAGTATTTGAAATATTGTTTTAAAAATGATTTTAAAATTATTTTGCCTTTTGTAAAATAAAAATTTTTTTCTCTGTTGGTATTCTACGAAGTCTCACGCGTTAACCAGGTCGCCCAAATCGATAAAATACGATTTATAAAAGGGCAAAAGTATGCGATCTAACAAGCCGACGTTTCGTCTTATGTGCACGAAATGCTACCGTGCAACACGATGTCTCTCTCCCTAAAAGATCGGTGATCAAAGCAACAGCTTCAGCGAAGCGTGCGTGGGGTATCGAGGAGACACACAAGGCGCACGGAACGTAATTTCGCTTCCGGCTAAAATCGTGCGTGGAACGTGGCGGCGACGTGCAAAAAAGAAACCGCACCATTGCTGGCATTGGGTGCGCGCTGGAATTGTCATCAAGGGAATCGCCCCGCGGCGCTAAAATATTTCCGTCGGCTAATTCCTACCCCGGCACTATCCATTTCGCGCTCTATTCTCCCTCCTCCCTCTCTTTCTATCCGTCTTTCTGTCTCTCTCCGTAGCCGTGCTCCTCCTTTGTCTTCGCAGCCATGGATTGTTGCCATAACCATTCCTCTCTACGGGACTCTCTCCCTCTTCATCCCCGGGGCACGTCCCTGACAACCTTCCGAGCGCGGACACCGACTCTGCGGCTGCAACCCTTCGGGTCGTATTTCCCGATCGTGCCGGGCATTCACGTGGGCGTCTTCAAGTTATTACCTAAGGTTGCCATTTACTTCCAAGCATCGCCCGCGGTGCTTCGAAACGAGTTTGCTACTTTTTTGTGTTATTTTTCGATCTGATTTAATTCTCTACCGATATCGATATTTCTCGCGGTGATAAAATTCGTTTCAAATATATCATATCGGATAATAACGTTCCAAATTTTAGTACGTTTCTGTATCATTCTGTTTTTACATGTCGATATTAATAAAAATAATTTAATGCAAATTATAGATATCATATAATAATTGTATTTAACAAATTGACATTACTTGTATAAAGACTTACGTGGAAACAATTTCAACATCCAAATTTTAATTGTCAATTTTAATTTTAATTAATGGACCAAATTTGATGTAATAAAGACTAAAACATTCTTCACGTTAAATTCAATAAGTAACATATGTAATTAAATTATTTACAGATTAATCTTTAATGAGAGGCACGGAATATTTAATGAAAATCAAACGCTGTACCCAATTAACGCTTTTAACTATCGATGTAATCTACAACGCGACCTCAGTAAATTCGCGTACCAATTTCCATGCATACTAAATTGCGCTTCAAAGTTCACGGATAAGTTCGTCGCCTCGGCTCCGACATTCCGTTCTAGATCCGGATTATTGGTCGCATATAAACGCGGTACGAGCGCACTCTCAACTCGATGTGTATCGACACGCCGCGCCGCGAATTTCTGGCCGATTACACACGTCGAAACAAACATCGCTCGCGTTTGTGCGAGGGACAGACGCGGAGGAAGAGAAAACGGAGGGGTGGTGTCGCGCTCGTAATTACACTTTGTTCAACTAGTTTCACAGTCCGTCGCAATTTCACCGATCGGTTGTCGTATTCCATGCAAAACAACGGACATTCGCGATGCGTAGACTCACTCGTGCGTATTCGTTTCTCGATTTTCAGACTCAAATCAAGGATGGACGGGAGTTATTCATTGGTTGATCCATAGGAGGATTTTAAAAGCGTCGCTCTCCTAAATTGATCGAAACGTCAAAAGAATGGAACGATAGGTCGACGATACTTCGATTACCGAGGAAAAATGCTGAACCATCCTAGACGTTCGGTTGCGTGATGGAACAAATTGAATCCTCACGTGCTCAAAAATTACGGAATTAGATTTAGGGGTGTAGCATGTGCGCGAAGGTAGGCGCCTCTCTTTTCTGACTATATTTCTTACAGTCTGCCCATGCCTGTTATTTTGTAATACGTGCACAGCCCTCTACGTCAGCACTCGCACCCTACCGGAAGCACGGACCCGGTTGCCCTCCCTCCCATCACCTTCTAATACTGCTGCAGTCATCGTTAGGGCAGAGAATTGCTGCCAGGAACGCTGGGTAGGTTGTTGCTGTCGTTGCCCGGCATGGCAGCTCGTTTGAAACACTCGTCAAACGAGAACAAAATTGTCCACTGGCCCCAATCTCGTCATTTTATCGTTTACGTTCGCACAGGTCATCCTCAGTCCTAGCAAAGGACATTAGAGGTATAATAGTTGCAACTAAAGTTTTATACGATCTTTAAACGCTGACCGTTACAACGTTATTAAACAATAGATGCTTTTTGTCTTTAATGTCTCTCATTTTTCAATATAATAAAATTTTAAAATGTAAATGTAAAATTCATTACTATTATGAATTGCAATTAAACACTTGGCAATTAGCCTGCTCATCGAATCTCTGACGACCTGACGAATCCGGCGACAACAAAATTAGCAAGCAGTAACGATCGGCGATAATTCGTACGGAATTTTTACGAGGACGAAGGACGCTTAACGAGGGATTTCTTGCTTGGCGGCAATTAACGAATGGATGTACCGTGCGGATCAACACATTTCTTGCCACACGAGGCACAATTTTTACGAGCGAACGTCGGCCGTCCAACTTCGGTCGTATCCACTTAAATCAGAGATGCCGGAACAGAAATCCGCGGCATCGTGAATTCAGGTTGGAATGCGATTTTAATAAGACACCGGTGTTTTACAAAGCGATTAACGTAACTGACGAGGATGCCGCACACCTGATTACCTACGTTCGCTGTGTGAATCAGCGTGCGTCTATCATAAAAAATGCATTAATTATACGTTTTGTAAGACGTTGACATTAAATAAAATTCGAGGGGGTAATCACTTAATGTAATCGTGGGCAAAATTCCCGAAATCATTATAAAATTTATATATGTGAAATCCCGATGTATAATCCGATAATTACATATACAACTACGAGAAATAATCGTGTGATATTAGATAAAATCAATTATTTTACCAAATGACTTCGTATATATAGTGAAGAAAATTATTTGTCATCAGATGAAATCGTATGAAATCAAATGAAATCATGTAATCTGTGCGACAATATTTCAGCTAGTGGTTACTCCCTCGATAAATTATTAATAAAAATGGAGATAGACCAATATTTATCTCTTAATAAAGGAGTGATTAGGAATAACTGAAAATCCAGAATGTTAAGTAAAGCTCGTACGTGGCACTCAACTGACGCGGCGCTATTTAAATATTCTTATCTTAATGTAGAGAATAAAGCTGTTATCGATGAACAGAAGCTATGTTGCCATTACACATACTACGTTATTTAGGGTATTACTCTAAGACAGCGTAAATAACATGCCATTTTCACGCAACGATAGTCACGGTAGGGTGTGGTCGAACACGGTCAAACGCGTATCAAAGTAATTAGTCGAGCTCGGATCGATACTAACTTCATCTCAGCAGTATTTTCTACGGCAGCCCAGGGTAAGGAAATTCGACGAGAGTCGCGAGATTTTCGCGGAGAGCGCGCGGCTAATTCACCGCGATGTTTTCGACATAGATCCATCGTCTAATCGAGGTCACTTCAATTTCTGCCATATAAAAGGATCCTGCGCCGATGTGCGAGAGCTCGCGGATACCGGAAAACATGCCTGGCACCCATGCCGTTGCATCTCGTCTGTTTGCAAATTTCGTAATTTCGTTGGGACGTGTCCGGGATGCGGGATGGTCACAATATCGGGCCGGGTATGACGCACAATGTAGGCGCGTCTAAATATCGCACGCAACGCGTTTGCCGCCGGAATTTATTATAAACCGTCGTATCGGAATATCGTGACGTCCCAGCGGTGTATCCAGCGACCGCCGAGCGATGCGTTGGATATATCGCGTATTGAGCATTTCGTGTCGCAATTGTTCCTCCTGTCTTGTACGTGGACATGCAAAGCAAAAGGTATTCGAATGTCAACATTGCGTTAAAATTTGCTGTATTACATTGCGAGTGATACTGCAGCAAAAAGTCAATGAGACGCAGTCGAGCATTCAAATTTATGACACTGTAAGTCAATAACAGTCTTTACACAGTTAAGTGTGAAGCTGTGAAAAATTCGTTTGACATTTTAATAGTACAACCGTCTCTCAGAGCGTAGAAAGGGGAAAAAAGGAAATCTTGGGACGCTAGAATCTAATCAAGTTCAAGGCCATTTCCCACAAGACGCATTCTCGAGGAGTTTCCTGAAGGATCTCGGTCAATGGGGTGGCTCCTGTTTTCGGGAATGCTCGTGGCGCAACGTGGGGCTAATGGAGTTCTCGAGTTCTCGCAAACGACGGGACAAAGCCGTCTCGGAAACTTTGGCAAACGCGAATCGCGTCAAAGCCGCCGTTACGACGAGGAAGTAAGAACTATACCGCTATGAACCGAACCGCCACTAATTGGCTCTTACGTCTTACATATTAATGTTACCGAGATGTGATCTGTTCCGATCCGAATGTCGAACTTGCAGGCTTAAGTTTAATGCTACCGTCGCCGAATCGAATTCCAACTTTGACGCTTCACCGATCATTATAACATTGCGAAGTTAGGATCACGTACATGCCATGACTCAGCATTCTCCAACATTTCTTAGGAGACGTTGTGCGATCTTTTATTTATGTTCTGTCGAATTATAATGTATGATTCTATCGAAATTACAACAGTAAGAAATTAACAAATTTCTGCTGTCATTATCTTGCATTGAGAAAAATTTCTGGTTGAAAACGAACAAACTAGAAGATTTTGATCATACTGATTAGAATTCTGGTTATTTCAACTAGAATTATAATAGATTCAACCTGAAAATTCTGTTCTTTTTAGAATTCCAATTAATGCAGACTCTTTTCCAGTGTGGGATTTAGATAAAATAGAATTATTCTGACAAAACTTTTAAGCTCCAGAAACATAGCATGCATCGAAGCTCTCGTTTCGAAAGAGCTTCGGACGCCTTCGTATGTTCAAATTTGCAGTCAAAATGTAACAAATATCGCGTTATTAAGTCAACCGGAAAAACGAATTCCTTTCCTTAGTTTTCCGCTGACATCGGTCTCGATTCTGCAGAACCCTCAGTATATCGCTTCCGTCTAACAATAAGCTCAAGGTCGATGCACCAAAATCGTCTCTCGAAGAATATCGAGCAGTTGGTCCCTATCAGTGCCAGCGACGGTGTAACAGCTGCAGTATTCCAAGATCGTGGAATAAAACGTTGAAGGCGCGCGTGTGAAAGGAGGAGCGCGATATGCGGGAAACGGGACACAGGGGTTAGCGAGGGAGGGATGGAACCGGGCACGGGGGTTGCCATCGAGAGGCCTCGTCGCTGAGAAAACATCGATGCTGCATTTACGTGGAGAATATTCCTGGGTAACCCTGCATCCGTAGCGAGCGAACGAGAGGGTTGATGGGCCAGCGAGAGGGTGGCGCACAGGGATGGGATAGTGGAGGAAACGGAAGGTGGGAAAGGGGACGTGATACCGGCAGCTTGCTGGCAGCTATATCGAGTTACGCTCCGGCGCCTATCTATCCACCAGCCCTTCGAATCTCTCACCACGGCTCTCTCCAGCTTTCTAGTCCATCCACCCTCCGCCCACCCTTTTCCCGCGCTATCCCCTGCGTATTTTATATCGAACGAGCGACAACGCGTTTTCGGAATATACCGACAACAGCCACTGATGTCACACTGCCGCTCGTACGTTCCGGCTGATACAAACACGAAGCATTTGCACTCGATCATGTTGATAGTAAAATAGGTGGTTTAAGCGAGAACTTGTTTCCCGCAAGTGTCGTGTGTGAAATGTTCGTGCGCGATGTTACTGTGGAAACAACAGCAAATGATTTGAAAGTGATGTTTCCTACGTTACTAGTAGAGAATTAGCATAAATAAATCACTTCTTTTTACAAAATAATTAATTGTATATATACGTAACGAGATTATTGTATAAGTAATGAGATGAAAATAAGTTTTTACTCTACTAATAGTTTGGCAAAATCCCAAGTAATCCAAATGCGTTCAATAACACGATAAAAAAAAATAAGAAAAATGCCTTTCAATGAATGGAACCTCTTTCGTCGAGTTGACTATCGGATGATCGCGGGAAGAATGCTCAAATAGAAAATCCGGGAAATTCTCTCACGGTGGCTATCGATGTAAGTCAGGACGGCACGTAGCCGTAAATGTCGGGAATTCAGCATCGGCGGCCGAAATTGACATTCGGAAGCCGACTTTCTGGAAAGGGATCTGATCTAAAACGCCCGCCAGCTGCCGTAGATCCGTGCTTTTCCCTTCAATACCTCCGCTTCTTCTCCTCCTCGTCTCCGTCTCGTTTCCGTCGCGGTAATCACGGAAACGGGATTTGAAATTCGAGGCCTCGTTAATGGCCGGTGACACTCATTCGTCGCTTGTGCGGTAGTCGGATCGAGATTCGACGGCAACCTACTATTTGCGACCATTTTTCTTACGAAGCTGAAAAACATCGTTCTGTCAATGTCATTGGTTTCGACCATATCTCGACAATCAGAAATAACGACCCTTCTTTGCGCACCGTAAAACGTCTTAAGACAGTCGCGTTTAATCGACGAAGGAGTCAACTAAATTATTAAAAAAAATGAGGAAAGCAAAAATTGAAGAGCAATAATATATTGCTCTACGTGTCATTTATAATATATCAAAAAACATGAAGGACATGTATTAAAAAATTAAAATCATATAGAAAAATTAAGATCCACTAAGAAAAAAATTGTCATTTGACTAAATTAATTTAGTTGTTTTTTTCGTTGGAAAATATATTTAAGTCAAATATATTTAATTTAAATACATACATTCTTCGAAAGAAATAAAGACGAATTAAATTAATTTAATCAAATAAATTTTTCTTAGTGTATTGACATATCAAGCTAGATAGAAGCAAACAAGCGTCATCTATGTGTCATTTATAATATGCAAAAAGGCATGGAGGATATTGAAATCATCTAGAAAAATATAGGATCTATTGGCGTATCAAGCGGGATTCTCAATAGGAGTAAACAAGCGCGGTAAACAGGACCTTGATGACACGAGTCAATATCGATCAGAGTTCGGTTTACATCCTGTTTACCCTCGTTCCATGCTCTGCGAAGCGCGCCAGGCGCCGGCACCGTGTCCAAACGTAGAACGAGAGCTGATAAATTAACGCATTAATTAATCGGAAATTGGGGTAGGGGAAGGGAAGGGGCAACACCCGATGCGACACGGACCAACGCAGACTGTACCCCTGATACGGCCGACGGGCATCATACGCAGCTGTCCGAGTCATTCCGGAATTATGCTGGCCTGCGTGAACCTGTCCGCGAATAACGGTCTCCAGTTCGGGTTCGCGTGCATGGCACGTCGGCGTAGATAGCAACTGTCTCGCGTCGCCGACGTGTCCCGCTCACTGACACGTGGTAGCCGTCGCACACGTGCGCCGGTGCGTGCTGTTCCGAACGAATATGCACTCGCTGCTACCGTCCGCCGCCGGCGATGAGCAACGGGCGGAATTATGAATGCGCTCGATTCGTATGCTCACAATGACGTGGCCGCGGTAAAACGCCCGTCAAATATGCTACTCGGAAATTGGCAATAGATATACTCTTCGCGAAGGAAATTCATCTTGGTTTCCAATCATTGGCTATATAGAGAAAGGGAGGAGATATTAAAATAATCTGCAAATATATTCGTGTGACATAATTACTTTTGGTAAAAGTTTCTTAGTCGTATTAGCTCTGTTTTCACTATCTATGGTTACTTAAAGATTAAAGATTATCAAGAAGTTCATGAATGAATTTCATTAATGAATCTCTTGGTATATAATCTTTAATTTTAGGAAATTACCTATTGTGAAAATTGATCTTAGAATGATCCAATTATGTTATGTAGGTAAACATTTTTCGAGTATATATAAAACAAAAGTAATTTATAAAAAATTGAAGAAGGAAAAAGGACAGCGATTATGGAATAGGAGGGGGAATGTGAAATCCACCAACTATAGCATAACTTTCCACGTCAGGTACATGCACACATTTTGTTACTAATGACCCTATTCTGTAACTTTTAACGACTGTAACGATATTGTTATAGTCATTAAGAGTTACAGAATAGGGTTACATATTTAGTTAATTATATCATTAAAAGTCACATTTAAGACCTCCAAGCTAGACTGAAGTAACAGAATTAATATATTTCTCAAAATTACATAAAGAGGACACACCTGTAAAATTATTTGCAAAACTGCAGCTTTTACGACAATGCAGTAACACTGTAATGATCGGTGATCATATTATAAATAATGTTTGCAGAATGTGAAGAAATTTTGGCGATCCTCAGATTGTAGCGCAAATTATACAAGATATCGCGATATTCCACGATACTTCATCCACACCACTTCCTTTCCTCTATTCCTTCCTCTGTTCTGAACATAGGTAGAAGATATGACTGACTTGCACTACTGTCAGAGAAAATATAATGTTCAGAGTACTTGAATTAAATAATCACACGAATATTATCAAATAATTTCGGTTTGCAGTAGCGACAGAATTTAAAGATAAACGAAAATTTTTAATTAATTTATCAAAGGGGTGTTATATCCACACATCCACCAGCTTCTACCATCACTTTTGCTCGTGAATTCGTAGCAAAGAAACTTTGTATATTCGAGAGTGACAATCCGGAGCTGATTCCATTGGATAAACATGACGTATCCTATCGACGTAATCCTACAATGGCTGCTATCGTTTATTCGCGCTACTCTAACAGAATTTGCAAATTTTACTCGTAAAAACGCTCGGTATTCAGCGGCAGTAGTCAATCTCGTCCCGTTGAGTAAACATTATTTCTGTCGGTTTCATCGCTCTGTCAAATTCGGCCTCATTCGGAAACGACGTTCCCAGTTGGATGATTTTTTTTTAGTTGCCTTGACATTAAGAATGTAAATGGAATTCGAGATTCCCAGTCGATCCGCGAACGCATGTTCATCGATATACAACGTATATACAAGCGTTTCCCCCCGTTGCACAGGTGGCCGTCACGTACGTTCGACGCATCTTCATGTTCCCTCCCGATCGCATATTGCGTGCAACCAGACTCGGGTGCGTACGGACGGACGCATGAATGTCCGATACGCGCTTTGAGGGACCGCCGCGACCGCGACAGGAACGCACCGCGAGAAGATAATCGCAGGTTGACGTGTCCCGGAGGTAAATAGAGTGTATAGTCGCGGCGACAACGGCGACAACGACGACGGGAGGCCGACGGCCTCCCTGAAATTCGCAGTCTCGTCCGTGATGGGATTTGACGGTGTTGCCGTAGATTTTGCACGTCGTGGCTTGCTGCCTCGGATAAACAGTGACACGACATACTCTGCACCGGACGCCTTTTTCAACGCATAAAGCCGTCGCACTAACAAATTTTGTTTTAACGAATGTGAACGCTTTCATCCACGATTGCGATTTAACGTTGAGGGGTGCTTAAAACTTGACGAAAAAAGGCGATATTCTAAGTAATTAAAATGAATGTTTATTATACAATAAGATATTTTATTATAAGATAATAAAATGGAATATTCGTGTCATACAAAGACAAATGATGTATATACACTCAGAGAAAAGTTATGTTTAAATTAAAGAAATCTTTCGTTGATTTTTTTAAGTTGAAGCGAAAATATCTTTGAAGAAAATAAAAATTTATTTTGATTTAAGAAAAATTTATTTGATTTTAAGAAATGACGTTCAACTCAAAGAAATTTTTCTTTAATTATATATAATAGTAATACACAAATTTCTTTGATTGAAACAAATTTTTTTTAATCGAAAAAATTTATCTTAGTAAGTGTACATTTTTTTAAATTCTACATATTCTACTATTTTCACGTTTCCTTCCCTCCCCTCCATTTGTCTACAGTGGTTACATAAAATATTCTTTTTGGTTTTCGCCGTAATTGTTTTCGTGTAATCGACAGTATCCAGTTCTGGTATTTTGGTTAGGTAAGATAGTGTTAACAAGCTTTACATAAGCAACGATGCAAGCAACTACCAATCACGGGCGACATCAAAGAGAATCCATGTTCTCCACTCTGATCTATCGTGGTAGAACCACCCACCCGCGCGTATCGAACTAGACCAATAAAGCAACATCGAAGGGCTCACGTTGCATGTCGACGTGAATAAGTGATTTTAGCAAATCGAAGAAACAATATAAGGAACAAATGAGCGTTTCATAAATTGCGAGTCAAAATAAATTCTTAATAAAATATCTCTGAAAACACACAGATGAGAATAGAAATTTTATTGTTTTGAAAATTCCTAAATATAGGGTAAGGTTGCCGAAATCGCATCACTTTTTACTTAAAGGCTCATAACTCAGAAATTATGAAGAATGTTCTTAAGTTTTTTACAGTATAATAAACTGTACTCTTTTCCCTTTCT
>NW_017257295.1:1440276-1444653 GCF_001594055.1 Mycetomoellerius zeteki
ATCCTATTAATTTAATTTTAATAATATTCTAATCACGACGAATGGTCAAGATTTAAGCTATTTAACTTATATTTTCTGTAATTCTGCTATGAAATACGTTGAAAAATAGCAACATTATCACGATTTTTTTATTTATGTAAATAACAACGCTCTTGTTGCACTTCATGTCACGAGTATAATAGAGTAGCATTACAGTATCATGTAGATCTTAAATAACCCGTAAGAAAGTATATAAATACAATAATTGAATTTTTAAGCGAGGTAGTGTGATTTAAGAGCCGGTGCGATTTCGGCAACTTTACCCTAATATTTATGAATAGTTGGAGAATCTTTGATATATTTCTATTATAATAGAATTTATTTTTTTTGCAATAATTAACTAATCATTACATAATGATACCGTAAAAATGCATACTTTCGTCAGCAAATATCTTTTTTTATAATATTTGAAATGTATCTTACTTGTTGTTTATTTATAAGGTTACAAATAGCTTATAAACAAAGTAAATACGCCGTCGCTTCCATGTTTCATTAGGATGCATCATGTACGATCGTTTTGCTTTTAGTATAATGATACCTTTTAGATTCCAACGATTCTCATTAGTAAACATTGCATAAGCAATTCGCAAGTAATTAATGATGGCATCAAAGAGAATTTGTGATTTTCGGACCCATCGCAATGACCCTCTGGAACATTTCACTTAACATCCATTAAGTAACGCCCGAGGGACCACGCTGTCTCTCTTTTTCTCTCTTCCTTTCGGCCATAAGGCAACACTAGTCCCGCGAGAGCTCGAGGGATGTTTCTGACCGCCAATCAGCCCGGTGGGCGATAATCGCAGCTCGGTCACGTCAGTTAAAATCGCTGTCAATCCTGGCGGGTGACTCAAAGGCGAACTTTCTGCGTTGCGGTTGCTGCGTTCGATGTAATAGCAGCAGGGGGTGTGCGGGAACGACTATACCCGCCAATCCTATGTGCGTCCGTGCCGCTTTGCTCGGGGGTACAATGGAGCAGCGCGCCTGTTTCCCAGGGGGAATATCAGAGAAGAGGAGCGCGCACTCTCTCCTCTACCGACCGGTCGACGTAACCCACCGCCACCCATTGGCCACCGCCGCCGCCGGTGAGAGAGCACTTCCTGGTAGCCTCGGCCCTCGCCCGCAACCAGCCGCAGGCCACAAGCCTCGGTTCCTGCAAGCCGTAGTCTCTAACGTCACGCTACTCCAGGTCTGACCTCCCGTCGACAGCGTAATTGTTTAGAAACCCCTTGATCTGTAATTTCAGCACACCCAACCATCCTCTCCTTGCGCGCGCGAAACATCGTTAACACGATCCTACCGTCTTGCCACCGCCCGCGCCGCTACACATGGCGGCGTCTTCTCTCGCTGTCTCTCCCTTTTCGTTTTGGGCGTGCACGATAAGTACTTGATTGTTCTCGCGCGTGCATAACGTGTGCTTCGCACGCGTTTCAACTCTATGACGGTTTGTTTCGCGGAATTGAAGGAGGTATGCGAGGAATCGGTTACGATGCACCCGGAGAAGCTTACGGATCTTGGATGACTGACAACGGAAGGATACGAGAAACGTGCATCGCACAAAGCAGATGCATCGCTGATTATTACACTTGCGATTAAATGTTAAATTTCAACTTGCACAAATACATATGATTATTTCCTTAATAACTTTACATAACTTTTTAGAAATTTTTTTAATGGAAATTATTACTAAAAGTATACGTTGTGTATAGAATAATTTTTAAAAAATTGTGAAAACGTTATGCAAAATAATTTTTTATATTTTTTTGTACTCACGGCGACAACAATGACGACTGTTAAAAAAATTGAATATATCGTACAATAGTGTAGAGGTTCAGTATCAAACTTTTACACTTGAAAATGAAATAAAATATGTACATGAATTACAAAAATTTTCCATTATCACACGTTCTCTCTACTCTCTCTTCCTGCCCTTCTCTCTTTTGATTTTTTTTAAATAAAACAGTAAAACCAACGAGAGTACATTTCTAGCAATGACAGATTTATTCTACAGGTGGTCTGAAATTTAGGCGAATTTTGGTGAAATATATTTTTCGAGGGAAGATCCAACAGGAGAGGGGGGGGGAGAGAGAGAGAGAGAGAGAGAGAGAGAGAGAGAAGAGTTCCTGTCCGACCAGAACGTGACATCAAATTCTTTTTGACGGAAATAGTTTCTCGGAGTACACGGGAAACTTCAGCCTCGTCCCTTTCATTGGAAAATGTGTACGACGTGTGACTTTTACTCAAGTCAACCGCATGTTACATACGACATACACTTCACATCCATCGCTCTCTCAGGTTCATGAAATTCTTTAGAAAGTCACGTATGCACGGTCGTCTGAGCAAATTCATAGGAATGCGCGTCCGTTTAGCTTTTAAATTTTTAAATTGTTCATAATTTAAAATTATGCTTTCTTTAATCTAAAATTATGCTTTGTGCAAAATTTATGATTTTCGATTTTTAATAATAATATAAAGTATATATACACATTGTATTGTATAAAAATATTTAATAAAGTTACTCTTAAATTTTATTAAATTTTAAATACATTATTTTATCCTATCTGCTATGTGCAGACGAATTTTGAAATTTTGAGATTTTGAAATTTAAATATAATATTCGTATAAAAAATAAAGATACGTTGATAAAAACCAACTTACGATATCCTCCAGTTTTGAGCATCCTTTCCTGGCGGTGCACACCAAGGCGACGATGACTCCACCTCCAAACATAAGTAGGAGAAACACCGCCAATTTCCAACCGTGATCTCTTTGCGGGATGAGTTTCTTGGCCGCCGGTAACCTGGCGACTTCCGCCGTAGAAACGCCGATGCGAGACGCCCTCACGAGGACCGTCCTAAGGCGTCTCGACGCCTTCTCACAGGCCATCTTCGTTGGGTTGCTCTTCGAGGCCGATCTCGATTTCACGTGCACGTGATCCATATCTCTGGAATTTTCTCACCGTGTTTCAGCGTTCTCCAAACAAATTACACGCGTGAACTCGCCCGATTCCCTTGCGAAGGAGAGATCCTAAAGCTCCCCAGCTGCTTGCAGCCAGTCCAAGTTCCGAGCAGCGCACGAACAGACATCGGACGAAGTATCGGAGTATCGGTGATATCCGGAAATGAACTCTATCCGCGGGCGACGATCACAATATCTACTTCGGATACGGGATTCACTGAACTCACCCACGCTACAATCTACGCGAGTATTCAAATATCGCGCGGTCCATTTCGCGATTGAATTCCTTCGTGTCGAACACGTCGGGCAACGTCTCTTCGGAATTCTGCCGGACCAGGGGTTTTAACGGTTCATCGCACTGCGTCACTCTCGCGTTACGTTCACTTTGCGAGTATTAAAGACCGTAGAATTGCACAAAGGAATATCATTTATCATTATCTCCGTCTCTTCAATCTGATTTCTCAATCAGCCCGATTATTATTAATACTTCAGCCTTCTATTTTAATTTTGAAAATTGCGATTTTTTTGTACTCCGTAATTATTTTATTCGATAATGTGATGTTATTCGCCACATTTTTGCGACTATTGAACTATTCGGTAATTTGAAACGTTGTGGTCGTCGTTGTCGGCCTCGTCGCTCTTACGTGGACTCTTCCACGAGTTTTACGATGCTACCGGACGATCCCGTGCTATCGCGGAAGCACTACAGCACCCTCACCCTGTAAACTGCGAACGTAACGCGTTCCAAGTCGTTATACTTTTATGCCTGCGATGTGGGAAGACGCGAAACGACGATGGGGCTTGAATGAGAATCCAGGAGAGACGAAGAGCAATGGGAATCGCCGGCCAAATAGAGAGGATTTCCGTAGAGAGGTGTTATGTCTCTCCGGATCTTACTATTTACCGAATGATACTTGCGACTTACCCTTCGTTGCCTCGATCCGTCCTGGCTTTTGACCACCGTCAATTTTTCACGCGTTTACGTAACGTTGCGTTGTTTAGAGGGCGTTGCTTATCCGCTTTTGTCAAGATAGAGTAGATAATATTTCAAACGAGATTTTGGGAAGATTGATGATGAAGATTTCGGATTAGATTGGCCAGTACTATCTGCTTGTCTTCGTCTTCGCCTTTTGGGTTGATCCAAAGAGAATTTCACCCGATGCAGCTTGCCTTCTTGAGTTGGCGAATCTCTCGCTCCCGTTCATGGGTCGAGGAGAGAGACTGCTTGTTGTCCGCTGATCGAGCGACTAACGTGAGATCCGAGCTCTCATGAAGATACGATTAATCTTGCAGTACGATCATTTCGCCATGACCTGATGACCGGAAAGGAAATTAATTCTCCTCGATCGAACAAGCGCTCACACGACGGCCTCATATTCTTTC